>NW_019731264.1:1947395-1977554 GCF_002891405.2 Cryptotermes secundus | reverse complement strand
CTCATTTCTGTCAGAGGTTGAGTCGACCCCAGGGCCATAGTGCGGATGGAAGTATTAGATCAACTGAAAAATCTAGTGGCCCCATCGAGAATCGAACCCCAACCTTTCGGCCCGCAGTATAGTGCTTCAACCAACTACACTACCGCGTGCTCCCTTTCTAAGTTATGGCCACTTAAATACTGGCATTTTTTTCGTTACATAACAGTTCCACAACTGAGATCCCAGAAACTGTTTCAGCAGAACCTGCAGTTTCAGTATCTGAACAGTCCACTGTACATGATCCCAAGACCTCCAGCTTCCTTCCTCACAACCTGTTTCCCTGAGGTCATCTATGTGTTATTTCTTCATTTCCTTTATGGTCTTCCAAGTGACCGTCTTACAAGAGATGTATGAAAGTTAAAGTTACCCATCTACGTAATTATATAATCATAGTATAATGAAGGTACATGGGAAAGTCGAGATATAGCTCCATCATTCTTAAACTCCGGACGAGATGAAGATGAGTGGTTAGCTTCACGCTCCTGACACTTTGCCTTCAGGGAAAGAGCCCCCGTTAAACATTGCATAGGAGGCTGGGAGGGCGCTAGAGCCGGTCTGAATGACATGGAGAAGAGGAAATACATTGCCCCTGCCTGAAATTCAACCGCTTCGTCGAGCTTGTAGTCTACCGGCTCCTTCTAAGGGATCTACTGGCCAGTATTCTATATGCATTCCTTGAGTTTCCCATTTCTATGTACTCGTACACACGCAGTCCATAGCAGCCTCTTGCATTTCAGTATCCTCATATTACCAGCGAAACAGGCAGCTCTTATGCGGGAGATGAACAATGAATACATTTTAGTCTGAAAGCCTGCAAGTGAAGAGACCAGTTGGGAACCGAAGTGTAGGTAGGAAGACAGCGGTGAAGTGCATCTTCACGGAATGGAACGTGAAGGTACGGACCGGATTCAAATGCCCCTGGATATGGCCCATTGTCGACTCTTATGAATATGGTAATGCATCTTGGAACTCTATAGACGATGTAGAATGGTTTGACCAGCTGTACAACTGTCGGCTTTTCAACGTCTGCCGCATTATGGTCAGGTGTAGGTGACTTCTTATATAACGTACGACCTTCATCATTATATTATTATTATTATTTAATTGGGGCACGCTGTACCGTAGTTGGTTGAGGCACTATGCTACAAGCCGAATGGTCCCGGGTTCAATTCTCTATGAGGTCATGGATTTTCCATTGGCCTAATCTTGCCAGCTGCACTATGACCCTGGAGTCGACTCAGCCTCCAACAGAAATGAGTACCAGGAATTTTCTGGGGTTAAAGGGCTGCCGGCGGGTAAGGCAGACAACCTCCCCACCATCTGTGAGCCGATTATCTAGAATATGTGGGATCCTCGACGTCTCACAACCCTATAGGCTACAGGGATAGCTTTACCTTTTTATTGTTATTTAAGTTTTGTTGCTCCCTGTGGAGCAGAGCATCCGTGGAACGTCGTTTCGCTTCTGTTCTTAATCTTACAGACTGTTGGTAGGATTCCTTGGACGGGGGATCAGCCTGTTGCAAAACCGCTACCTACACAGAAGCACACAAACACAGGATAAACCCAGACATCTATGTCTCTAGTGGGATTCGAACCCACGATCCCAGGGTGTGAGCGGGTGAAGACAGTTCATGCCTTAGACCACGCGGCCACTGTGATCGGCTTCATAGCTCTATAATGCCCTATTACTTAAGTCTTCATCATTCTCAAGTCACACTGCCCTGTGTACAGTTTTCAAGCGTTTTTAATTTATTTCAATCCCTGACGGTAGGGAATCATGTCTTGAAAAGACTAGACCTCGTTTGAATTTCAGAATTTCAGGAAACATATCACACTGACCAAGTTGGCTCAAGCGTTAACGTATCTGACTTATACTCTGGAGGTTCCCGGTTCGAAATCCATCCTGGACACTGACTATCTTGAAGAGTTCCATTTTCTGGGATATAACAAGTCAACGTATGTTTCGGAGGAACTTAGCTTTACTCATTCTGGTCCGTCACACTAGCGAACTAAATTACTGAATAATTTTAACACCATCCCGGTGATTCAGTTTGAAGGTATTTATTGCCTTTACATGTTTCGGTCAGCTGACCATCTTCAGAAGGCATAAGGTCAACATGTTCAGGAATTGCCATTACAATGTTCGTAATATATGCTTAGAAGTTATATAAAAATATTATTTCCAATTATTTGGATTAAACTCTTATTAATGTANATATAATACCCATAATATAATTTCAGAACCATAACATCACTGCGAGAAACTTTGAGGACTCAAAATAATAATCCAATTTCTCGTTTCAACAGAAGAGGCACAAGGATAAAAACCATATCGGTTCAAGATCTTAAATATTATACATTAACAAGATTTTAATCCAAATAATTTTAAATAACTTTCTAGATAAAAAACTTCCAAGCATGTATTACGAGCTTTGTAATAGTAATTCTTAAATATATTGTCCTTATGCCTTCTGAAGGTGGGCAGCTGACCGAAACATGTAAAGCAATGATATCTACAAATTTAATCACACCGGGCCGTGTTATCAATTATTTTATAATTTTTTCCGAGGAACTTGCAGCCTCCGTTTGGTCGAAAAATAAACCAAACAAGGAACCCACATGAAACAGCCAGAAAAAAAACCGCTGTGATAACCTCAAATCCTATACTGACGATCTTGACTGAGGCCTCTTATCGTACTCCGATCCCTCTAGATGCGTACCAACATACTGGCTTAGCCGAATTTAGTCTGAATAGTATGTAAAATTCAGTTCATACCTCACAGAAAACACATTACATCTCCGCTGCAAAGACCAGCCGGTTAATGCTGTTCAGGGAAAAATTGTTCTTTATTATGGGAACTATATGGAACACGCAAATACGCTCTGTGGGCAGAGAGTTTTAGCATGTTAAAGCAGGTGGTACGTATAGTAACCACTGGGTTTTAAAGGTTTGAATTAGGCTACCACTGCTTTCATGTGCATCCTTCCCAACTTATTATTTACTATCACCTCTTTCTATGCCTTAGAGTTTCAGATATTGATGAAGTCCAAAATGAATTCACAGCCAGGATAGCTCAGTCGGTATAGCGACGGGCTACGGACTCGGCGGTCAGGTTTCGGTTCCTGGCAGGGGCAAATAAAATTGTCTATACTCCACAGCGTCAAGTTCAGTTCTGGAGTCCACCCAGCCTCCCACCCAGTGAGTATCCGGGGCCCTTTCTGCTTGGGTAAAGCAGCGTGAAGCTGAACATCCTCCTTCATCTAGTGCCGAGGTCAATAATGGTGGATCTATACCTCCACCCCTTACGCCTTAATGATTTGGTGCTTAATTAATTTAGGACAGGAACAACGTGACCTTTTTAGGCTACTTACCTTATTTAGAAACAATAAAAGGCTTACCTTGCCGTCTGTTTTCATGCTGATTCCGAAGATGGGTGAGACATTTTACTCCGAAACACCAGCTGAATTTCAATGGACTACTCGGCGTTATGTCCCACAATCTTCAATAAAAGGAAGGCTTATGAAGCCACCTTGCAGTCTGTCTGTCATTCTCTGTGTCTGTATAGTCCCCTTGTTTTTTTATATGTGGTTCGTGTCGTAACAAAGGAAATTAGGCGATTAATTCTTTACATAACTTTTTATTTCCAGAACGAATTTACTAGCTCCTTCGCTATCGAATGCAATGAAATGTCCAGTCTTCACTTGTACTGTGTATACAAGCCATTGCTGAAGGCTGGTAGGTATTTATTTCGGTATTGGATTATATAAGAGGCAATATTTCTCTGCGTGATTCGGGCGAGTTGTGACGCACGTGCGCATCTGCGTATGCCACCGAATGCAGGCAACCCAAGTTACACGACCGCAGACCTCTGCAAACAGCATTAGGGATTCAGAGGACGCAACAACCCTCTCTCAGAGCCGACTAATCCCCTGATTTACACAGACCACCGTCTGCCCACCCCCAAGCTCTCCCCTGTCCCCGCACCGAGCGACACAAGCAAGCAGCTAGCTATATCAAGCAATTTTATACAAAGTCTGGAGCTACTGCACAGTGGACAGAGTTGAGCTCTATGCTTGATAAAAGAGGAAAGAGACCCAAAGGTTTTAATCTAAAACTTTTTAACCTTCTACTTTGTCATTCATATAGCCTGCACCAGCAGCCTGAAAAGTGTTTAGCCATCAAATTTCTTATTTATATCGCCTGTAACAGCTATTTAAACACTTTCTTTGTTTTATTCCGTCACCACAATAGGAAGGGACACTCGGTAGCTTAGTTGGTTCAGGCACTGTGCTACAAGTCTGAAGGTCGCGAGTTCGATTCCCGATGAGGGCATTGGATTTTTTCAGTTGACCTAATCCTTCCAACCGCATTATGGTTCTAGGATCGACTCAGCCTTTAACTGTGTACCAGAAATTTTCCTGGGGGATAAAGGGCGGCCGGTGCATAGGGCTGAAAATTTCACCGCCATCTGTGAGCCGATTGTCTAGAAGACGTGGGAGCCTCGACGTCTCACAACCCTATGGGCCTCCACGGTCTGTTACAGTGATAGCTTTACCTTTACCTCACCACAACAGGAAGCATGGACACACCATACATATGGAATAAAATGAAGAAATTTCACACACAATATGAGGCTAAATTTTAATGTTTCTAGCTAAAATTAGAACATACAAAATCATACTTTTGCCTCTGGTTCTGTATGGGTGTGATATTTTGTCTCTGATATTAAGGGAGGAACACAGACTGAGGGTGTTTGAGAACAGGGTGTTGAGGAGAATATTTGGACCGAAGAGAGATGAAGTTATAGTTTAGATAAAACTGCGTAATGAGGAGCTTAATAACTTGTGCTCTTCGCTAAGAATGATCAATTCATGGAGGATGATATAGGCAGAGCACATAGCACGAATGGGGAGAAGAGAAATGCATATAGGATTTTGGTGGGAAAGCCAGAAGGAAATAAACCACTAGGAAGACCGAGACGTAGGTGAGTGAACAATATTAAAATGGATCTTAGAGAAATAGGATGGTATGGATTGGATTGCTCTGGCTAAGGATAGGAACCAGTGGAGCTTTCTTCTGAACACGGTAATGAGCCTTTGGGTTCCATAAAATTCTGGGAAGTTCTTGAATAGCTGCACAATTGACGACTTCTCAAGAAGGGCTCAGCACCATTTGAAACTTCTTTAAACTTCGAGTTTCTCATTCATGCAGGGTGTTAAAAAAAGGAGGCTACAGGCTTTAACGGGGTATATTGCTCGTTTAAATGAACAAAAGTTTCAGTTAACAGATGTGCAGAAATGAATGTCTGCTGAGATATGAGCGTTTTGCATTTTGCTTGATGCTATGATAACGAACAGCGCAGTGTGCATTAAGAAACATTCAGTGTGTATCATGTACTTTGGTTTACCTCTGCTTTCTCATGTGTTGGGACAGTATCGGTAGACGCCATAGATGCGCTCCTAAGGAAAAATCAGTGATTGTTTGTGTTCTGATACTCATTTGATTTGAAATCCGTTCATTGGCTTTGTAGTGGAATCTTTTAATTCTACTCGGGAAACGGCAGACGTGCATTCCATGTATGATCATGCCAATGGAAGTTCTTGGAAAGCACGTCGCCCATATGCAGAACATTATCCACAACGCAGAATCCGACCCTACAAACTATTCACCGAACTTCATCGCCGACTGAGCGAATCTGGGTCCTATGCAGTTAATGAATACTGCAAATGTCGAACTAGGTCGTACGTATCTTTGGCGCTGACTTCTGGGCATATGTCGACTGGAACTTTTGCTTGTTTTAGTGAATGCTACAAACCTTACAGCCCTTTTTAACGTATAGCCTGTAGGAGCAATCTGATTTGTCTTCAAGCCCGTAGCTTCTGCAGCAATATTCTGGGCTCGACACCAAGACTGACTGACTGACCCTCAGTCACAATGTGACTTTGACTTTGACTTTGAGAAGATATAGTCGAGTTTCCAGACGCCAGCCTGCCGGGATATGAGCTTGGGAGCAGAGGAATTAAATTGATTTGGCAGCTGCAGAATAATTGTAGGGAAGGAATTAAAAAAATCAAACTCCGTGGTTTTAGTCCGCAAGCGAACTATACCGACCGAGCGACCGCCGCTTGTCGGCGAAGTTAGTGCCAACTATATTTCGGTTTTCTAGACCGGAGCCACTATTTCCTTGCAATAGCTCCACAATTAGCCTCACGAGTATGAGCGGACCCCGTTCGAGACCCACTACTTCTCAGAAAATCTGATAGCGCCGAGAATCGAACCCGGACCTCTGGACCTGTAGCCATGAGCTGTGACCGCTAGACCTCAGAGGCGGTCTAAGAAAGGAATTAGGCTGTGCAAAGAAGACTTCATGTGTGATTTGAAGTGACAGTGAGGCTGTTATAAATCCGTTGCCAGGATACGACTAGTGAAGACTGAGAACCCTTGTTTGTGTGTAACGGTGAACTGTAAAGTGTGTACATCAGCAATGGCGCTCTGATTGCCAATAGTTCGGAGCTGTGAATCCAATCATCCAAACCAGAACTTTGCCTATAAACCACGCACAAACCCCTAAATCGTGACAATATTATCTTCCCATCTACGTCTTCTTCTTCCTAATGCTCTTTTGGCTTTTCCACTAATATCCTATATGCATTCCTCTTATCTCCATGCGTTCCACTTGCTTTGCCCATCTCATCCTCCTTGACTTAATCATTCTAATTGCACTTGGAGAAGAGTACAAGTTATGAAGCTCCTCATTATGCAGTTTTCTCCAACCTCCTGTCACTTCATCCCTCTTCGGTCCAAATATTCTCCTCAAAAGCATTTGTCATTTGCCGTCCTACATGAATGCAATGGCAGCAGCGCAACGCCCTTTGTTCACTGTGGGCCCTTTTCAGGCAGCAAAATCGTTCCTGATCAATACAATGGCATATGCAGGTCAAAGGATGAGATTGGAGCAGGGCATGTAGGAATGAAACAAGCACCTAGAGTGCTTCTGGCTTGTAATGTGGGCGGGGGGGGGGGACCATTGGGAAAGAGGGCGCGAAAGAAAAGAAGCAGCAGCAGCACAAAGGAAAGCTTTGGACAAAGTTGAAGAACAGGAGAAAGAAAGCGGCGATGATGATCAAAATGTGGAGGATACAGAGAAATATGAATGCGGGTGACAAGCGAAGAGTTATATAATGCAATCATAAATAACAAAATGGAGATGAACACAGAAGAAAATGGAGAATGATATATCGGAAGTAGAGGATACAGATAAAGAAGAAATAGAAGGTGATCGGAGAAAGATAAAAAGAAATATTTATGACATTTAAGACTTATGATTTATTCTATGAGTTATAATAGTGCAAGAATTGTAAGTAAAATTTATATAGTAAATTGTAACATGAAGTCGTATACAGGTTGTAGGATTTTAGGTTACGACAGCGATGGTTATAAAGAGAGTTCTGTCTTCTGGAATGTAACACCTTGTAGTCCGTTTACAGTCAACCGAAGATCTGGAGAAACTTGTCACCTTCTGTTTTGTGTCGAAGGAAGCAAGAAACCAGCTTGAAGCAGCTGAAATTGGAGGCGACATGTTCCTCCGAAACGTTTGATAACTTTCAACACACTACACAGCGTCATATCGCAGAAGATGAAACTATTTTTATACAGGTTGTTAAGAACTTTCTTTCTCCTGGAGACACAGAAGAATTACGGCAACCTGCCAAGATGACCACTTTCTTGCACGTACAGTTACTTCGAGACCGAGTCCAGTTTCTCTTCAACATGCAGACAGAGGCGAGCGTTTATTATTGTTCACTTTCCATGTGTTTAGCCTGAAGTGCTAATGAACGCGTGACTTCCAGCTGAGGCCCGGTGTGCTAGACATGCTGGTAGTTATGGAGGTGGCTCGGTTCGTTGAGTTAATAGCCAAATATGTAATTTGTGGATCGTTTAATATACTGTCACATGAACGGGGGGTGCGCGTGACGAAAATAACGGGTTCCAGATCGGATGACTGGATTTATTGTTGTTGTTTTACAATCACACATATGAGATAACGTCTTCAGCACTTCAACTACTCATCTGCCTTCTGAATTCTCTTTGACTGACGGCTTTTCAGCTGCGTCTGAATGTCTCACAAACCGCTCTACTTGGTAACACGATGAATCTTGAAGAGTCTCTCGAATTTTCTGTCTGGTAAATTGCTTTCCTTTCATGACTTCGCGAACACCGTATAGAGAACACTCATTACAACATGTTTCTGTTGTAATCTGCATATCAGTTGTCACAGTAATCCATGTATTCATTCGTTACTGCTTGAACAATGTTTAGCTACCCGTTGTCTAGCAACAGAAGTCTCTGTTGTGCTTCTCTGACAGCGCACTTCTGACTTTCAGGCGTCATGTCACAATATAAATGTGGTTAGTGAGGTAAGTATGAGATGATTTAGCCTTGTATGTGTGCTTAAGTTGTTAGGAAGATAGAAGTCAGTTAATAAGATGGACCGACAGGGTAGCAACGAACTTTGGTTTTCAACATGTTACAGATTTCTATCCCTTTTACTCTAGTTAAGGACTGCAGACCATATAGAAGCGGGCAAACATGATCGAACAGAAGAGATCAACACGAAGAGACATAGGGATTACAGTTGCTCCTTGAAGCACAAGTTTCAGTCTAAATACAGAGTGATTCTAAATTATTGTCGCTGTTTCCGTGGCGTATAATTATCAACCCGGAAATAACAATATAAAACTGCTTACGAAATATGAAAATTGTGATTCAAAATGTTTGATTACTTACAGAATCAATACTTCAGAATGCAGTACCTACCTCACAAGTCAGCTGGTTAATTCTACATAGAGAAATAAAAAAACGTGAAGTCCTATCTAAGCTTAAATAATCAAGCACTTCGCCATGAAGGCGTGTGAGGGAATGAAAGTATAGGTTCACGTGTTCTTGACCACAACATTAGTCCGATTCAGATGTCAGCTTCACGTCCCGGAAGCTTTATCCAAGGGGAAAGAGCCACCGGTACAAATTCGATCTAAGGTTGGGTGAGCCCCGGTCTGGAGAAAAGAAAAATTGTCCCTACCGGGACTGGGTCTCTGACCCCTTGATTGTAAAGCCCGTAGCCTGTCACTATACCGACTACGTTATCCCGGAACATTATTTAGAGAAATATTCATCGTTTATTCTGAGAATCATACGAAATCTACAAATACAATCAGTGGACAAAATAAATGTTATCTTAAGTCAGGTGGTACACAAGTATATTGTAACCTCTGTGTAGAACAAACTAAATTGTAGTGTAACTGTGGCTGTATTCATATAGTGGATTCTTCCGTAGAAATAACACTTCGTTTGCAAAGTTCTTAATATTTCATGAAATATGCACAGGCTCTTTCTTTCTCCCTGAGGTATTAACTTAGGAATATAAAGTAAAGTAAAGCTATCCCTGTAACAGGCCGTGAAGGCCCGTAGGGTTGTGAGACGTTGAGGCTCCCACATTATCTAGACAATCAGCTCAAAGATAGCGATAAGGTTGTCAGCCTTATGCACCGGCCGCGCTTTACTCCCCAGAAAAATTATTTAATTAATTCCTGATACTCATTTCTCTTAGAGGCTGAGTGAACCCCAGGGTCTTAGTGCGGCTGGAATGATTAGGTCAATTGAAAAAATCCAATTACCTCATCGGGACTTGAACCCGCGACCTTCCGGCTTGTAGCATAGTGCCTCAACCAAGTACGCTACCGCGTAGCGGTACTAATGACCCTTCTTACGTTATGTTTATGTGGCTGGAGATTTAGTTTTCCACAATTTTACTGGAGAGGAATACGCTGGTTCACTTCCTACTGGTTTTAAAACCGAGACCAGTAGATTTTAAATTTCATACTTCAAATAATATATTTACTTTTTGAATTTTGTCTCTTATCATTTTGTTTGCCACTGCTTATTTAGAACAGGAGTCAGTATCCGGACGTGTAGACAAGAGTTTGCACCGGTTTGAGTAGATTAACCGACTCATGTATGCATCACGATAGCTATGATCTGAAAGAAGTTATCTGAATGCATTTCCAGAGGAATGGAATGTGCGAACTCATACAGGAGGGAAGAGCACGTTGAACTCCGGGGAAGCTTGCCACTGTTCAATTCAGAATATCTCGTCTTCCCTTCTCCTGTCTAAAACACAGACACTGAAATGTAGGCAACTCTGCAACATTTTCCATTGTGTTTTGTGGATGCGAAACTTTGTCTCTCTCCCAAAGAGAAGAAAGTAGATTGAGTGTGTTTTATAACAAAATACTAGGGAGAATATTTGGACATGAAAGAAGTGAGTAAAGTTCGTAATGATAATTGTAATTTGTACTATTCATCAAATATTTTTAGCGCATTTTCTTTGTTTCGAAAAAAAAAATAGATAAAGCAAAAGCATACAGAGATATTGGGTTTTCGGTTATACACCATCGTCAGAATCCTATAGTAACTACTTAAAACAAAAGCATGCTTATGAGATCATCTTGCTATCCCTGTTTCAGTGTATCTGTGTATCCCACACCCAATTCCCGAAAGCCGGAATAGGGGAACCAGAAGAAATGGTAATTGCAGTACCGTATAAATCCATATGTGACATATGACATGACACATTTCATGTCATCTGTTGTCGGCCTACGTTCCCTATGTGTCTGTATGTGTATCCTCGCTAGTCGTTGCTAGGCAACGGCTCGGAAAACATGCAGCGTCAACGAATACACACGCAATAATAGAAGAATTGGACGTGTCGTTTTCTGTGAAGTCAATGTCGTAGGAAAGGGAAGTGGGCGATTAGTTTTCGCCAGAACTTCTTGTTAAAGTAACCAAATCAAGAAAATGGGATGGACTCGACGGGAAAATGGGAAAATGATGCAAAATATTAGTTGGGAAACCTTGCAGGAGCCTACGGTGTAGATGACAAGACAGCATTGACATGGACAGTGAAGGCGGGGTGGATCTGTCTTGCTAAGAATGAAATTCAATGCCATATTCTTACGAAAAATTAAGTGTTTGTTAAAAGAGAGAGATTATCTGAACTAGCTTAGAAACTTCCAGCTTATCAAGGATTGGGAGCTGGTACCTCAGTTGGTTATAAAATATATAACGGTTTTTGGTATGTGTCATATAGTTGTACTACTGTTTCCATGCAAAAATTATTTTTATAAATGTTCATAACTTTACAAGTTACATTCACTTCAGATGCATATCATGACACTACGATAAGTGACGTTAGTAGGCCTATTCTACTTCAGCTCTGGTGTCATATTGATGCCTTTTATGGAAGGTACCTCTGAATAAAAATATTGTCACATATAGGGGTTTGGATTGGTGAATGGATTGACCACTTATACACACGACTCGGAACTATAAAAAATTTCAGCGCCACCGCTAATTTTCACAATTCATAACTCACCACAGCACCCGCCAAACCCTTTTCCAGCCTGCTTGTCTTCATCAGCCGTTCCCTAGCAACGACTTCTAACAGTGGGAATTTTTAAACTTCACGCGCTCAGGTTCTATCTTCACAGTCTCCGTACAGAACTACCTATCAACTAACTTTGTCCCCTGTTTATAACATCTCGGCACGGACCACATAGAAACTTCCCTTTTCCAACAGTAACTCTATTGTTGCGTGTGCATTCATTGACGCGGGAACGTGTTTTTCGAGCCGTTACCTAGAAATGGTCGTTGTTTACAGACTCAACGCTTAGCAACAGGTATATACGTCACAATATTGAGATGCGAAATTTCTTCAAAATCGGTTTATTTATCAGTAAATTATAGGTGCCAGTCACTCATACACACCGACATGATAGGTAAACACGCTTTCCTTACACGTTTTGCAGAGTAAGGTGGAAGTGGCGGTGTGCCTGCGGAAACACCTGCCGTCTGTTACGATGTTATATACTTTTTGTCATCTGTTCGAAGTTTATACGTTCAAAAGGAGTATCAATCCACGTTCGCGCCCAATGAAACCGCTTTACGAAAGGTAGCGTTAGTATGTCGCGTATGAATTTTGTATCCCTGCTTAAAAAACGTTTGTAAAGTACGATTTCTCCGTATTACTTCCCAGAAATAAACATTTCCTTTCAGTAAAGAATCCCCAGTCTTTGTGTAATAGCTCCATTATCTTAGCAGTTTCACCCCTATTACCTTTGCGGATACACATATCATGCTAACCCACCCCATGCTTCTTTTTATCGAGGAGGGGCGGTGACCATGGAGCCCACAACACAGCAACTCCCATTTCCATGCAAAACAGCACCTAACGGTGAGGATCCTCCTCCAATCTTCTCTTGGCTTTACTCTGAGTCATTTACCATTCAACTTGTGCCAAGTCCAACACCAGCCCCGCTCTGAAAATGGGCACAGACGCCAGGTCAGCCCCTACCTTCAAGCCATCGGCAGGTCAACTCAGTTGTATGAAAGCACGAGCCAGGTGAAGATTCGCCATCTCGCGGCGGAAAGCAGAAATGCCATTTATAGAAAGTTTTGATGAAAAAGCAATGTGCGGGGGAGGAGGAAGCCATGAGAAGCAGAAAGAAAAGAGAACAGTTCGAATTCTGTAGACTGGAACAATTTGATAAAGTAAAACATATCTTACTTCTCATAATTTAAAAGTTTCTGACGATTGTATCTTAATAAAGTTATTGACGTTTATTGGACCCTAACCAGATCCAATTTTTATTAAAAACAAATTTTCGGAGACGACTTTGCCTCCGTCCTCAGGTACAAATCCTACTCGTTTGGACCCAATCCTTAGAGCTAGTCCCTATCTCCGAACACCAGAACCAACATAAACAAACTGCGGGAATTAGGGCAAATGTTTAAAGGCATTCATGAAGCCTTGCACCTAATGGCCATGCACAATGTATAAATGTTCTATAATTGTGTTACGTTTCATAAGCTTGTCGTATATGTTCAGTTACTAACGCGATTCCCGGGGGGGGGGGTCAGAGTGTATACTTCGTTGCCCCCATGTGCAGCCGGCTCTGTACGGTCTCTTTACTGGGAGTCAAGGGGCCGACGCGTGAATCTAGCAACAAACATGCATCTCTTCTAGGAATCCAATAATACCTCGGGCTGGTTTGTGTCACGGTTGAAAGGATTTCCACGTGATGACAGCATCACAAGTGAGAGTCAGGGAGTCTGCAATACTCGGGCACCCTCCTTCTCAAGACGCTCTTTGTGTTCCGCGCACGCGCGTGTGTAAAGTGTTTAAGGAGCCCCATTTTGTTTTAGTGACCTCTAGCTATGTTTTAATAATGCAAGTACAAAGAGCCAAGCGTCAAATTTTGCGGAGGCAAGCTGGAAACTTAATTTTTGGGGTGTTAGTTATTCAAAGCCAGGAGCGGAGAGCTGTATGCTGTATACGGTCTTGCCAAGTGGCGCGAACGCATTGCTGACTTTAGCATTAGAATTAATGGTAATTTTGTACAATAAATCTCGCAACTTGACAGTCATTTATCTGTGCATCTCGATGGACACTAGTACAGTACCTACTCACGTTGGAACATTTCCTTTCTATTCTAAGGCCCGAAGAACTGTAATATAATAATTAAATCATTTTAGCGAAGCAGATGTGAATTGATGTGCAACTTGGTGTGGGGTATCAAGGGAAACAAGACTGAAGGCAATTGAGAACAAAACGCTGAAGGGAAATATCTGGACAAAATAGGGATGAAATGTTAGATAAAAAGTGAAGATATCCCTGTAAAGAGGCCGTAGAGGCCCATAGAGTTGTGAGAGGTCGAGGTTCCCACATTTTCTAGACAATCGACTCACAGATAGAGGTGAGGCTGTCAGCCTTACGCGCCGATCTGCCTTTACCTCCCAGGAACATTCCTGGTACTCATTGCTGTTAGAGACTGAGTCGACCCCACGGCCATAATGCGACTGGAAGGATTAAGTCAAGTGAAAAATGCAGTGACCTCGTCGGGAATGGAACCCACGACCCTCCGGCTTGTAGCACGGTGCCTCAACCAACTACGCTACCGCTTGCCCCTGAAATGGTTGGAGAAAAATGCATAATGCGGAACTTTATATCTTGTACTCTTTCCCAGGTTTAACTAAAGCGATCAAGACAAGAAAGATGAAATGGGAAGGTAATGTAGCACGCATGAAGAGGAGTTGAATGCGTATAGGGTTTGGTGAGAAAGCCGCAAGGCAATTGACTATGAGGAATACCTAGACGTTCGTTGGAAGATGATATTTAAATGGATCTTGGAGACCAAGAAAGGTGATAGGACTAGATTAGTCTGGCTCAGGACGGGTCCAGTGGAGGGTTCCATGAAATGTTGGGAATTTCTAGAGTAGCTGAGAGACTGGCCGCTTCTCAAGGACCGAGATCCATGTAGTTAGTTAGCTGTGAATTAGTCATAATGATCATATAACCCAATGCTTATGGATAATTTACTCTAATATAAATTTAAACTACCTAATTTTTCTCAGATTCAACTCCAGTGATTCACACCGTCATATTTGTAGTTGCTAATATATTTGTAATTGCTAATATATTTACTATTACTAATATATTTGTAATTGATAATATATTTGTTATTCCTAATATATTTATCATTCCTAATATATTTGTAATTGATGATATATATTTGTTATTGCTAATACATTTTAATTTCTAATATGTTTGTTATTGCTAATACAGGCCGCGCCATAGCTCAAGCTGTTAGTCGCTGGGTTCCCACCACGGCGGCCCGGGTTCGATCCCTGGTCTGGTCAAATGGGATTTGTGGTGGTCAAAGTGCCGCTGAGGCAGGTTTTCTCCGAGTACTTCTGTTTCCCCTGCCAATCTTCATTCCACCAATTGCTCCACAATCACCCTCACCTATCATCTGGGGCTGGTACAGTAGGCCAGAAGTGGCCCCGCTAGCAATAGATGCTAATATATTTCTGTTGCTAATACAAAAATGCTGCCTCTACTTTATACGGAGTTTATATGTAGCTTTGAATACACTTCCACAAGAGATACAACAGTTCTGTACTTATCATTATTGAATGAAGATCTGTATATACACGCGATTCCTTGCGGCTCCGTTTTGTCCTTTCTTATATCTCACAAAGGAACTTATCCCCAGCAAAACTTTCATACCTTGCAGAGCATCTATCAGCACACAGAATTTTAGCACCATATAATGAGCCGCACTGTAAGTTTGTGTAACTGCCATGCATGAATTATTAATGCCAGAATATTGTAAAGCACAGAGGTAGGTGACGTCTGGCAGCATAACATTTATTCCGAACTTGATGAAAGTCAGACTCTTGTCCAGAACCCTTCTTTGGAACCACTCAGACGGATATATTGATATATTCCTATTATTTCTGATAAATTTAAACAAGAAGATTTGGGAAGAACTAATCGAATACTTTCCTCTGATACAACATGGACGGCATGGAAAACGACGCCTCCAACATTTCATCGTTTCTGAGAGAACGGCTTTCAGGTAGTTGTTGCCTAGCAAAGACAGGGAGTGCTCAGAGAGATCCGCAGACAGACACACACACTAAAAAGTTCTTCTGTTGTAGCGTGTATTCGTTGCCACGGGAATGCGATTGCTGAGAGGGATACATTTTACTGAGACTTTGCTGAGCTGCCGTGGGAGGGATAGACAGACACACACACACACACACTGATGGGAGAGATTTATGAAGTACGCCGTTGAGATGGGCTCAGGTGTCATATAGTTTCATATAGACGGGTTCAGGTATTCGAACGTTAATGGGAAATTATTCACAGACATGCAAACGCACACAAGACAACAGGGAGATCACATAAGCCTCGCTCCCTAACTCACTCATAGTGCTGAGCCCTTCTTGAGAAGCTGCCAGTTGTGCAGCTATTGAAGAAATTCCCAACATTTTACGGAACTCGAAATTTCATTACCATGTTCACAAGAGCCCTCTACTGATCCCTATCCTGAGCCAGATCAATCCAATCCATATCATCCCATCTTATCTCTCTAATATTCATTGTAATGTTATCCACTCACCTACGTCTTGCTCTTCCTAGTGGTCTCTTTCCTACTGGTTTTCCCACCAATATCCTATATGCATTCCTCTTCGCACCCATTCGTCCTACATGCGCTGTCCATCTCATCCTCCTTCACTTGATCATTCTAATTATATCTGACGAAGAGTACAAGTTATGAAGCTCCTCATTATGCAGTTTTCTCAAACCTCTTGGAGATCACATAAACTTACTGTAATTTCTTCAAATTAAGGACTGTAGCTACTAATGGGATAAAGCAATAAATTTTGAGGTCTGTTTTGGGAATTACTGGAAGAAATTACGTGAGGATATTTTGAACAAGAATGCTACATGTGCTTATGTACAGTGGACCCTTTACACATTACTTACCCTTGTAGTCTCTCACTCACTCACTCATGGTGCTGAGCTCTTCTTGAGAACCCCAAATTGTGCAACTACTCAAGAACTTCCCAGCATTTTATGCATTCCTCTTTTCCCCTTTCGTGTTACATTCCCTGCCCACCTCATCCTCCTTGACTTGATCATTCTAATTACACTTGGAGAAAAGTACAAGTCATGAAGCTCCTCATTGTACAGTTTTCTCCAACCTCCTGTCACTTCATCTCTCTTCGGTCCAAATATTCTCAACACTCTGTTCTCAAACACCCTCATTCTATGTTCCTCCTTTAATGTCAGAGGCCAAGTTTCACACCCATACAGAACCACAGGCAAAATTATAATTATGCATATTCTAACTTTTTATGTTTTTGGACAGCAGACGAGAAGACAAAAGGTTCTGGACTGAATGGTACCAAGCATTACCCAAGTTCAATCTCCTCTTAATTTCCTCCTGAATCAGGTTTTGATTTGTTATAGTCGTTCCCAACTATCTGAACTGTGCCACATTTTCAAAATATCTGTTACCTATCTTTATGTCATGATTTTGCCTTGCATTTTGGTGACGAGACCTCTACAAAGTAACTAACATCTTGGAGCTGAGCCCCTCTTGAGAAGCCACCACTTGTGCAGCTACTCAGGAACCTGAAATCTAAAACAAAATAATTTTTGTTTAACAAATCTTAGAATGTTATAGAAATAAACTATTTATTCCAATACTGATTGCAGTTTATATCATACATTCGGCATTGTCTTTTAAGCCACTGTCTTCGTAACGATGTCCTTGATTCACTGATATCACTTTACGTTCCAGTAGTTCTGGTGGTATCCATTCAAATTATTTCCAGTCTGTGTCGGCGGTGAAGGTGTTGTACTATATTTGAAATCAAACACATTCCCTCCACTGTTGTAATTACAGCCACTTTTATTGTAATTTCCTCCTGATTGATGTCTGCATCTCTCGGAAGTACGAAGCGGCAAGTCAGTGCTGTAGTCCCTCTTATAAGGCATTGTGTTGTATCCGTCTCTTCCGGCATTCGGATACCTCGCGTCGCCATTGACGCTGTTGGTAGAATGCGCCGTGTTACTGTGTGCTTGTTGCTGGTAGTCTGTATGCATCTGGCTTGAATCATAATTCCCTATACTGGGGAAACCTTGTGTTGAATAGTAGCCTCTCCCACTCGCATATCCTTGAATTCCTCCATGACCTGAACTCATATGTCCTTGATTTGTTCCATAACTTCCGTGCCTATGGTTGGCACCAAACCCGCCCCAATTTGGGTAAACACCGTTCTTGTGCCCCCCAGGATGACTGGGCTTATTTGCAGTGTGTCCGAAAGTACTGCTGTTGGCTTTCTGGTCTTCATTTCCAAAACCAAACCTGTTACCGATGTCATTTGGCAGCCAACTTCTCTTGACCAAATCTGAACCTTTCTCAGCTATCATTATGACCGGAGCATTTGTATTTCCCGACACAACCATTGGTATGATGGACGCGTCCATTATTCTGAGGTTCTTCACGCCATATACCCTGAGTTCGGGATCTACGACAGCCATTGGATCACTTGAAGGTCCCATACGACACGATCCAACTTGGTGATTCTCAGGTCCTGTAGCTGTTCTAGCGTAACACTCCCAATACCCATCACTACCGAAAGGATATTTCTGTATGCAGGATGGTATAGGAGTCTTATCAAGTTCAAACCCGAAGCGTTCTTTCAGGACTCGCGTATTTCCGAGCTTCAAGGTCATGTTTATGGCATCAAGCAATGTTGCCATGTCAGCAGGATCGGAGAAGTAATTGGCGTACATGAGTGGAGGATCCAGCGGATCTGAAGTCTTTAAAGTGAGGTAGCCGCGACTCTTTGGATGTAGGACAACTGGCGACACGCTTATCCGCCGCTTGTATGCAGGATTATCAAGGTCTTCAGGCTCGCCTATTACTCCGGTTTTGGCGCAGTTTGCAAGGTAACCACCGAAGAACAGCTGAACATCGGGATTGTCTCCAGAGGCATCTGCATATTTAGAATTCAGCTTAGCTGTTACCTGCAAGAGATTATGCGTAACACATCATATGGTCTCAGATGAGAACCAGACATTCTTATGATTAACACTAATGCTCTCACAGCCCGATGTTGTGTTACGTCTGCAGTCTGCTAGAGGGAACAACCACAAACAAGGGGCAGATTGCAGACGTAACACAACAACGGGCTAACGAATATAAAAACAATCTGCTGGAGAGAAATACAGAGTTCTAAACAAATGGACGACACCCGTTGTGAGGTGGAACAGAATTTCACCAAAGAAATGAAAATTTAAATGGATTTTATTTTATTTTATTAAGTGAATTACAGCGTGTGATTTTAGCGCATATTAATGCAGTGTAGCAGTTTAAATATATTAAGACACCTGAAGATGGTCATCTAAAGCCGAAACATGTGTTAAAGTGTACGTGGAAGAAAAAGGAACATTTTGTTGCATTATTGATGGACTGTGTTATACATAGAAGTTTTAATATGGCTTGCAGCAAGATGCTTAAATACAGAATTGAAGTTATTAAGTAAGCAAGTAACCACCATAACATTGTGGAACAGGTGTTTCTTCCATTGCGTGCTATTCAGCTTATAAATAAACTGCTTGAAGAGTGTGGAGGTTGTGTTGTATAGTTTTCTTGGAGCACTTTCGGTGAAATATACTGCCTCCATTTTCAGGATAAAAGAACAATCTAAGTAAGCCAAACAGGAAGAACCAATCAGCAAACAGAGCCAAATTAGGGACTACGCTCCTCTGATATGTCGGTGCAGACTGTAAGGCGTCACATACCGGAAGTAGCTCTTTTCGTCAGCGTCGTGCAATCGTCAGATCCGACAACAAATTCCCTGATTCTTTGAGACCCCAAATGTTCACAGTCATCTTAAGGTTTTGCCGCTAGCCAGTTCAGTATTCTGAAGTCCGTGGACGCCCCATGGACATGGATTGCTTATTCACTGACATTTCATAGTAAAACAGCTGACAAAATTGTTTTGAAATTAACTTACGAATTCTGACTTTTCATTTAACTCACGTTGTTAGGATATAAAGAAAATTAGATAACCCATTTTATAACTAAAATGTCTTGCTTCAGGCAACAACAGACTTAGCTAAAACAGAAAGTTTATGTGAAGAATTTTTCACACCTACTTTCATTTTAATATTGTCACGATTTAGGGTGTGTGGCTATAGATGGGATTTTAATTGGTGACTCTATTTATTGACTACTTATACCCACGATTCCCATTTAAAAGCAATTACAGTGCTATCGCTTATTTCCACACTTTACAAATCACCGCACACAGTATTCTCAGTCTGCTTTAACTAGACGTTTCCTGGTAATGAATCTTAACAGTGAGATTGTTCAGGTTCCGTGGTCACGCTGTTGCCCGCTGTTTAACACTCCGCCACTGACCATCTGTTCTCAGCCTCCCTTGCAGAACTCAAATCTCAACTGTCCTGATTATATTTCTCGGCACGGGCCACATAGTAAACACCATTCTTCCATTGTTGCGTGCGTATTCATTGCAGCGGAGACGTGTTTACCGAGTCGTCGCCTAGAAACGGCATTTGTTTATTCGCCTATATCGCACTCATCGCATAGCAACGGCTGTATATGATACAATATTTAACGTATGTATATACATAATTAGTAAGGTAATTGAAACTTATACCATTGCTATTTCTGTGCATAATTTTCATGATACAGATTCAACATAGCTATATTTGAAGAATCTGCTTTAGACGAACAAGAAACTATCGAAAATGTCGTTTACCCTCTGCAAGACAAGGAACAAGAGCCAACAGAAGAACACGAGGTTTTGATAACAAACACTTTTTTTCTGAAGAAATAAATGTGTATACCAAAAAGCCTAGGCACTGCCCATTTGGCCCTCTATAACAGAGAAACACATAACATCTTATTCTATCTTAGTAGTCGCACCGCGATTTTTGAATATATGTCTTAACTCTGTGGAAAAGGCTATCAAGGAAATGAGGAAGGGAAAGGCTACAGGAGATGATGATGTACCTGGAGATGTGCTCAAGTTACTGGGAGAAGGTGGTTTGAAAACACTGACAAAACTAATGAACACCATATATGAAAGTGGAGAGTGGCCCAAGGACTTTACAGAAGTTACAATGATTGCCTTAAAGAAAAAGACAAAAGCTACAAAATGCAGCGACCATCGCACAATAAGTCTTATTGCACATACAGCAAAGATAATAGCAAAGATACTTAAAAGAAGAATTGAAAGGAAAATAGAGGATGTACTTGGAGAAGATCAGTTTGGATTTAGAAGAGGAAAAGGAACCAGGGATGCAATTGGGATGATGAGAATTATAGCGGAACGAACTTTGGAGATAGATGAAGAACTGTGTGTTTGCTTCATAGACTGGCAGAAGGCATTTGACCGGGTAAACTGGACCAAATTAATGCAGATCCTGAAAGAAACAGGTATCGATTGGCATGAAAGAAGATTGATTAGCAAATTGTACATGGATCAGAAAGTTAGAGTACGACTGGACAGGGGGGAGACAGGAAGTGTGCAGATTGGAAGAGGAGTTCGACAAGGATGCTGTTTATCACCAATTCTGTTCAACTTGTACAGCGAATGCCTTACCAAGGAAGCTCTGGATGGGCTCGGTGACTTCAAAGTAGGAGGGCAAATTATTCAAACTGTGAAATATGCAGATGACCTTGTGTTAATGGCTAAGGAAGAAACTGTGCTACAGGGCATGATTGATAGACTAATTGAAATTGGAAGGTGCTATGGCATGGAAATGAATGTGGAGAAAACAAAAGTAATGAAAATTTCGAGACAACCAACCCCAGTCACAATAAAGATAGACCAAAAACAAGTGGAGAATGTGAAATGTTTTAAATATTTGGGTAGCTTGTTAACAGATGATGGAAGGTGTACTTGTGAAATTAAATCCAGGATTGCCATGGCAAAAGCTGCATTTAGCAAGAAGAAGAATCTTTTTACCAGCAAATTGGACTTAAATTTGAGGAAGAAACTAGTGAAATGCTACATTTGGAGCATAGCTCTGTATGGGGCTGAAACATGGACACTTAGGGCAGTAGATCAGAAACATCTGGAAAGTTTCGAAATGTGGTGTTGGAGAAGAATGGAGAAGATCAGTTGGACCGATTATGTGAGAAATGAAGAAGTGTTAATTAGAGTCAGTGAGCAGAGGAATATCCTACATGAAATAAGAAAACGGAAGGCTAATTGGATTGGTCATGTTTTACGCAGAAACTGCCTTCTAAAAGAAGCTATCGAAGGAAAGATAGATGGGCGGATAGAAGTGACAAGAAGACGAGGAAGAAGACGTAAGAAGATGCTGGATGACCTTGGGGACAGAAGAGGATACTGTCATTTGAAGGAGAAAGCTCTAGATCGCATTAAGTGGAGGAATTGTTTTGAAAGAGACTGTGGACCTGTCGTCTTGACAGATTACTGATGATGATGATGATGATGATGTCTTAACTCTAAGATTGTATTATTAATATTTTGTGCATTTATTATTTTTTTATAATGAATTTAGGAATTTTCTTCAGGAAGTAACAGACGCCGTGCACAAATCTTTTTTTTTCTCCTCTAACCTTAAGAGCTTTGGAACCGGCTTTGGATATTCCTTTTTCGCTATTCTCACACAAAATGTCCATCACTGTTGCCCGTTGGTCCTCGTACAGTTTACAGTCCCAGAAGATACGTTCTTCCGTTTGCAGCCCATCACCACATTCGCACTCGGCCGTGGACACAATGTTAAATCTAGACCTTCTGATTCATCATGCCGAACGCCATCTTGTTTGCTCAGTTCAGCGTTGCCACTTGAAATAAAGAAACTTCTCACAAGTATAGAACGCCCTGCCTTCAATAACGTAGAGGTGAAACAAGTTCTAAAGAGACAGATGGCCAGTAGAGCCCTCTGCACGATCGATGCTATGAACTAGACGGTTTCTGCTCCGTATACGCAAAGTACGTGCCCTGTAACTAGCTTGCAGAGAGCTAGCTTACCGCAGTTACTAAATGACCGGCTACAGAACGAGCCATATTCGTGTCACAGCAAGGACATACGTGGTTCTATTCGGGCCACCACTTTCAAACCAGCAGTGACACCCGCCCAACGCCCTACCCTCTTGATCCCACCAGGTATCATCACTAGAGTGTGAAGCTCACCATTCACCTACGTTTAATGAAAAGGTTAAGAACGCATGGAGCTTTACTCCAATTCTTCTACGCCGTTTAATGAGTTTATTCTGAAGTATACGACAATTGTGTAAAAGGAAACATTTTTTTTTGTGTCCCAGATAAGGTTATTTATGGAAAGAATTAAGTTATGTTACACACGGGTAGAATGGCCACCAGGTTCTCTCGAATGAAAATGGACTCTTTATAATACTTTAGATAGGCACAGAAATAGCCCGGCATTTGTCAGGGCCAGAGAGGCAATTACAAGCAGCGAAGGGCTTTGATCGCATGAGCCTGGCAAACGGATTTACTTGATTGATGGATGCATTGGTGACACGCATTTTTATTCGTCTGTTTGTGGAATGAGGCCGGGGATGTGCCTAGCGCCAATAAACGGTCGCTTTGCCTTTGTTCGAATAACGAATTCCCAGACGCGTTATTCTGAGCTGAATACAGCCGAAACAAGGGCAGGGCGATAAATCACGGTGCTGAAGGATTCCCCATTATATTAGAGCGAGCAGCACAGTTTGAAATACGTAGTTTCGATTTTTGAACAGTTCATATAATTCATATTTTAGTGTCGTGGCTTATAGCACCGTATAGTCTGGTATCTGGTTATCATCTGATACAAATAAATGTAACCAGATTCTAAATTACACGGTGTCGTAAACACGGAACACTTTCAGAGAAACACTTAACTGACCTAGATGGTGCTGTGATCCAGAAAATCTCCCGATAACCACATCCAAAGCTGCACGGTATAATAACCCAGACGCTATTTCGGTAACCAATTGCCAGCCTACACAGAATCGTTACCCAGAACGGGTCCTTGTAACCACTACACAGTCATTCCCCCCGAATATCACAATATCAGAAGAATAACTTCCTAACGGACTGTACGGTGTCATTAGCTAGAAGACATTCAGGTGACGAGCCACTAAACTATACCTGTCATAACCTAAAACACCACAGTACTGTCACGTGATTGAGTAACTACTGACGGTTATTGGATTATTGATCGCATATTTTCAACACTTACAGAACGTAACTACAAGTAACTACGACAGTCTCACCGAGTTACACACTCCTAAGATCACTTTAACTGCAGTAAACATAAAGTTTTCTCAGTCTTCCCCAGCCGTTGCTCGGTAGCGGCTTCCAACCAGTTTCTAACAGCAACATCTCACAACGACTGAACCGCAGTAGTCCTCTAACTAACTTACTCACCAACGAACTCACTCCACTCCCCTGACTTAACTTCCAGGCTGGCGGCCATTTCAGACCAACCTCCTTTTCTTTTGACTGACTGCACTGCAGCGTCAAACTTGTCCCGCTTATAACATCTCGGAACGGACAGCGTAGAAAACATCGGTTCGCGGCCTAGCAACGGCCGCTATAGAGCCGCCTATTTTGTCGGTCGCCGCCTAGTAACGGGTCTAAATGCTACAGTAAAAGCGGGATAACCAAGCACCAGCCTACTCGTTTTCATCGTACAGATTACTATAACAATCATCACCACAGTGAAAACATCAGATTTTATATGTGTATAGTTCATTAAAATTTAAAACTGAAACACAGGTGATAGAATAAGCGGTAAGATAGTCACAGAATAAATAAGTAAATGAGCAGAGATGGCGTTAAGGGAGAAGAAAGTAACCAGCAGACACATCAACATGAAAATAAATAACGAATGAGATAAACAAGTGTAGAGAAATTGATTAGCAGAGGGATTGGTATGAAAGAAAAAAGAACGAAATTATAAGAAAAGTTACGGAAAGGTAATAAGAGAAAGGAACAAGAGTTAAAAACAGAGGAATTTGAAATACAGAACATCGATAAGAGATGAAAAGAATATACATCTGTAAGAATGAAATAATTGAAGGAAGACGGAGTGGTCAATTATACGAAAACGGAGGTAAGGACGATTCTCGTGAAGTTGCAGACATGACAGTATGGTGATGCTGCTTCTTGCTTCACTGTACCTGCGACAACCCCGTGCTGGCGAGTGGACCCCTCCTGTGCAGCATATAGTCCATGGCGGCTGCCCAGTCAAGGTCCACTGTGGCATTCTCATTCAGTACGAAGTTGATGAACACGGCCACGTGATTGTGCAGGTTCTGACCGACGCCTCTGAGGTCGTGCACTAGGGGAACCCCGACTCTGCTGAGATCCTGCTTGGGTCCGATACCTGACAGCAGTAGCAGCTGGGGCGAGTTTATGGCTCCTGCGGCCAGGATCACCTCCTTACTGGCCCGGACCGTTTGCTTGTTGCCGTTCCTTACGAATTCTACGCCTTCGGCAGTTTTCGTTCTAGGGTTCATGAGGATTTTTGTGACCGTTGCGTTCAGAATTACGTGGAGGTTTGGTCGACCCCTGGCTGGACGCAGGAAAGCCCTGGCAGTGCTCATCCGCGACCCGTTCCTGTAAACACGAAAGGAACACAGTCACTTCCAGGAAAGACAATTTTCACTACATGTACCGTAAATGCTTGTTTATTTCGCTTTCATGGCTCTTTTCTGACAAACGCATACATGTTTGTTTGTCAGTTCGTCTGCCAATATATTTCATTCCCGAAACTGTTCAAAGAATTTCGATTGCATTTGTTAATTTTTTCCATAACTTAATTTTGCTCGTATAAATAAGTTATACTTTACTTGAAACTCAAATACAAAATAATAATTTCTCCCAGAATCAGACCATCGCAAGAAGCAGGCATAAACACACACATCTACATATAGCCGGAATTGCTCAGTCGGTACAGTTGCTGGCTGGTCGACCGAGAATTCGGGGTTTTATCAGACGTGGGGATAAGAGATTTTTCTCTTCAGTCACTCTAGTGATAAGTTTTTGAATGTAGTGAAGTTGTGACGAAATACCAAGGCAAATATATTCTGACAGTGTACTGTAAATGACATTGGAACAATTGATTTGCATCTGTAACATAACAGTACGGACAACTGACGCTCATTTCTGTTTTGTATTGTTGGAGAACGTATAATTATTGCGCGAAAAGGAAGTAATGGTCCGGATTTCGTAAATACGTCACTAAAATAAAATTAAGTCCGCGCCACAGCTCAAGCGGTTAGTCGATTGCTTCCCACCGCGGCGGCCCGGGTTCGATCCCCTGTCTGGTCAAGTGGGATTTGTGGTGGACAAAGTGGCGCTGGGGCAGGTTTTCTCTGAGTACTTCGGTTTCCCCTGCCAATCTTCATTCCACCAATTGCTCTACAATCACCGTCACTTTTCATCTGGGGCTGGTACAGTAGGCCAGAAGCGGCTGCAGTACAAGGGACTTAGTCCCATCCCACTAGCAATAAGAGAAAATAAAATTAAATTAATATTGACTGTTGTTGATAATGGAACAAAGTTTTGTTGAAACGTTGTTAAAACCTAAAATGAATTAATACAAAATCCTTATGTAAGATTTTAGCAGTACGTCATGTGGCCGATGATAGAATGTAGCAAACAAGATATAAACAAACACAATTATAAAATATTTTAATCACAGAGAAAAGTCGTACCACAACAGGATAATGGAGAAAATTACACAAAGAGGAACTTTACAATTTATATGAACCCTCCTCGTCAAATATTACTATTAAGAAATGAACTGTGTATTTGGCATGCAATGGGGGATGTGAAAAATTAGTACAGAATTTTAGTAAAGAGAGTGTCCCGAACACTTTACGCAAGGAAACAGAGGTCCCGGTAACAACTGGGCTGGGTAAGAGGCTAGCTGGAGAGGGTCTAGAAGTTGCGTTAAAGGCAAAAAAGAAAAGGTAAAGCTATCCCTGGACCCGTCGTGGAGGCTCTTACGGTTGTGGGACGTCGAGGCTCCCACAATTTTATAGACAATCGGCTCTCAGATGACGGTGAGGTTTTCAGCTCTACACGCCGGCCGCCCTTTACCCCCAGGAAAATTCTTGGTACCCATTTTTGTTGGAGGTTGAGTTGACGCCAGGGCCATAGTGCAGCTGGGAGGATTAGACCAATTGAACATTCCATAACCTAATCGAGAATCGAACCCGCGACATTATGGATGTAGCATAGTCCCTAAACCAGTTACACTAACAAATCCCACCCCTGGAATTGTGTACGAGAGAAAAATCTCTTGATACTGCTGGAAATCGAACCCCGGTTCCTCGGCTGTACAGTGTATCGATTGATCGATTCCGGTTCATTTCCATTGTCAGTTAAGAATGTAAGACGAGCAGCTGAAGACGCAAATTTCACCACCAGTGATCAGTATTCCACCAGGATCCTTGGCAATCTGGCGAACGTAATGACTAGAAAACAATGTCAGTCGTTCGGAACAGTGACCTTGAAGTGGTCTGAGCGATGACAAAGCCGGTATAGCTCCTGCCGTTGAGGTCAACGTCCGAAGGGTAACCCAATTCCTGCCCCGCCTCAAGGAGAGCTTCTGCTAGCGGTGGGCGGTGAGGGAACTGGTCGACGCTGAGGAGGCCTCCGACCCCGTGGAATCCACGGTCCATCTCTGCGACCTGCCGGTTGTCCTCTGATTTGATGAAATAGGGCAGAACTTCTTGGTAGCTCCATCCAGTGTTGCCGGCTTCTGCCCAGGCGTTGTAGTCCCTTGCATGACCCCGTATGTACATCATTCCGTTTAGAACGCTGCTACCGCCAAGAACCTGTCCACAGAAGCAGCAGTAGGTGTAAACCTCTAGCTCTGACACGTGTCGGATATTAGAAGTGACATTTCTAGAAGGAATTTACGTTACTTACACTGAAACTTCTCTAAGAAGACCACCACATGTGGGCTTTTATGAGGGTGGTCTCTGAATGGGAGGTGGATGGTTAGGGGAGAGGGTTGATAAGAATTTTGGTTAGTAAAGACGAAATATGGCCGGTCACGGTAGCCGAGTGGCCTAAGGCGTGCACTGTCTTCGCTCGCTCGGAAGCCGGGATCGTGGGTTCGAATCCCACTCAGGGCATGGATGTTTGTGTGCGTTTTTCTGTGTTTGTATACAGGTAGAGGCCTTGCGACGAGCTGATCACCCGCCCAAGGAGTCCTACCGTATGTCTAAGATGTAGAAAAAAAAACAGAAGTGAAACGGAGAAGTTCATGGAGGTAGACCTAGGCCCACTGGGGCTGTAGTGCCAAGAAAAAAAAAAGACGAAATATAGAGTTGTCCATCTGCATAAATACAGTAGGAGACTGATTATCCGAATTGCCAAATAATCGAATCATCGTAAACAAGGGATACGAACTCTTGTCTCCACTCGGTGATTGAGCCCAAGTGGCCGTTTTACTTGCGAGAATTATCGGCTGTGAACGGAGTTTCATCTGCTAAAGAAACGTCACTGTTGGACTTTTACATATAAAGTGTTTGAAAATGTTAATATATAATTAAATTTATTCATTTTTCATGTTTCACCTGTTTTAAAAGTTTTTTAGTCTGAGGCACGCGGTAACGTAGTTAGTTACGACACTGTGCTACAAACCGGAAGGTCGCGGGTTCTAGTTCCGATGAGGTGAATTTTGTTTTTAATTTACCTAATCCTCCCAGCCCCACTATGGCGCTGGAGTCGACTCGGCCTCTAGTAGAAATTAGTACCAGGAATCTTCCTGGGGGTAAAGAGCCGCCGGTGCGTAAGGTTGACAACCTCACCGCCATCTATGAGCCAGTTGTCTAGAAACTGTGAGAGCTTCAAGGTCTCAAAACCCTATGGGCCTCCGCGGCCTGTTACAGTACAGTACATTATAACAGTGTTATAACAGTGTTTTTTCGTGGATAGGAATTTTATCCAAATATCCGAATTTTCGATTATCCGAACCACATTTGGCACTAATTATTTCAGATAATCGGACTTCTAGTGTAATTGAGGACAACCCCTTGAAGTTGTATGTGGGAGCGGATGCATAGCTTCTTCATTCTGGACCTCGGCAGTAGATGGAGGTGAGCTGTCAGCTTTACGCCCCTGCGGCTTTGCTTATGGGAAAATACATCACGGTACCTATTGGATAGGGGCTGGCTGGGCTCCAGAGCCTATCTAGACGCCATAGAAACGAGAAGAATGTCTTACTCTACCCGGGAATCGAACCCTTGCCGTCAAGCCCTTCTCTATACCAGCTGAGTCATTCCGGCTACTTACGAAATTCGGGTAGTATATAAGTATAAGCACCATACATATGTATTACATGACTATATTGCATGTAATATTACTTTACAAGAACAGCGGTTGCAGTAAGTGGCTTCAGGGTGTTAATAAATAAATAAATGAAGCCGTACATTGAAATGCTCGGCCGAGATCGCTACAACGCATAGGCCTGCGGGGGGAGGGGTGGCACTGTGCTCAGATGAAGGCGAGGGGAATTCCCGTTCTGAGATGCTGCTCTAGGGGGGAAGTGTTGGTAGAGGTCAGTAATGGTCAGTGGTGGGGATGGGCGTGGTCTCTAAATATAAGGCTGCATTACAATAAAACGTAGTCCGTTCTTCTGATGGGGTGGTCTTTTTTGGAATTACACCGCACTACTTCACTGTGTACGGGTACATAACTTTCATAACAAATAATAGCCAATATGAAACAGTGTTTCGTAAATGTAGTGAGTAGGTGTGTTTATGAGTTTGTAAACTCGTTAATTGACTGGTCACGGTAGCTGAGCGGTCTAAGGCATGTACTGTCTTCGCTCGCTTGGAAACCGGGATCGTGGGTTCGAATCCCACTCATGGCATGGATGTTTAGTTTGTGTGTGTGCGTTTTTCTGTGTTTGTGTACAGGTAGAGGCCTTGCGACGAGCTGATCACCCGCCCAAGGAGTCTTACCGAATGTGTAAGATCTAGAAAAGCCGAAGTGAACGGAGAAGTTCATGGAGGTAGGCCTAGGCCCACTGGGGCTGTAGTGCCAAGGGGGGAAAAACTGGTTAATTATTTTTCGCAATAATGGGAAAAGCAAAATGTAGATTTTTCATGACACCAATATTCTGAGAACTTCACATTTTAAACAAAAGAGGGAAAAAGAAACTTGCCTAAGAACGGTCTATGGCGCGTCCACATTACTCGTGCTCGTCAGAAGCTTACTGCTGCCGGAAAAGCAGGATCAGGAGCTGACGAAGTGGACACCCGAACTGGTTTGCATACAAAGCCTTCGCATTTCTTCAGAACAGATATCAGCTCCAGATCCTGATTTCCGGCAGCAGTAAGCTTCTGACGCACGAGCACGAGTAATGTGGACGCGTCTTTATGGGATGAAAGAGTTCAGGTTCCTTCATTACACACTTCGACCAGCTGTTTATGCTTTCAGTAATTTGGGTTTCTTTACGAGTAGTTCTTCACTATAAACCGCGATTATTTTCCAAACATTAACGAGCTGATATTTAGAGTGGAGTAGTGTGTTTTCTTGAAGATGAGAACCTGATGTCTAAACGTTCATGTTTTAATTTATATTGTAAAGGTTAATTTTGATGGTATATCCCTGTATTACCTGAAGTTCAATCGTAGAAATACATGAAGATTCTAAATTAATGTCGGGGTTTC
>NW_019731264.1:1924746-1947378 GCF_002891405.2 Cryptotermes secundus | reverse complement strand
CCCGACAATAATTTAGATTCAGCGTATAATATGTTACAATCTAAATAGAAGAATCAATATAACTTATATAGAGACCTGTTCTTTACACCGGTGTCGGGTATTTCATGTCGAAATTGGTGGAATTAACAATATTAATTTACATCTCAAATATTATTTAACACTGAAAGGTTTCTTTTTCTTCCAGAAGTTAGATTGATGTTTTACAGGCCTAATTCTGAGCGTGAACCTGTTCTATTAAAACCAGATGAATATTTTGTGACTTGTGTTGTCAAGGCAGAGTAACTCTCGCTTTCTGTCTCTTCTCCTTGCCGATACCTACCTTGCCTCTGATCCAGTCGCACCTTTGTTGGGGGTTCCCCAAGCAAGCAACTGCCTCCGGTTCGGTTTTGTACTTCCAGTCCAAGTCCGAGCCGTGATAATTGAGGAGCATAGATGGGACCTGTGAACCTGGGGGCTCGTCCCCCCCAGCTTCCAGCAGTAGCACCTTCCATTCCGGGATTTCCGACAGTCGACTGGCTACAACCGCCCCTCCTGAGCCCCCACCGACAACAATGAAGTCATATCCCGTGAAGTCAACCCTCTCTCTATCAGTGACACGACCGCAGGGGTCTGCAAGGTCACACTGCTTCCTCAGGAACATGTCCAGCATCCCCATGAAGACAACAAAAGCTCCGGCCCCACAGGTATTAGTCAGGGAAGGGCCAATGAAGGGCGCTGTGCAGTTGCATCCGGCCTGCGGGTGGAACACAAGGGAATTAGTTCTCACACAACAGAGCTGATATGAAGACCAGCCACTGGATCTGTCTCTCAATCTCTTATACATAAGATCCGTGTTAATGTTATCTTTCAGTCTCTGGCTCTGTTTTGAAAATGTCCCTCCTCGCAGAGCTTACCCCCCCCCCAGCATTCCATTCAGCCCATTATAAATTCTAAGTTTCACTGTTGTATCGAAATTAGGCGCGACATATAAGTCACGAAATTCCGCATTGTCTATGTTTTGATCATTTTGATTCGAAGCAGTTATGTTACACCTAAATAAACACGTGTACTAACTTCTCCTCTGCAATTCTCTCTTACGAAAATATTCAGTGCCCTCGTATGACTTTCTGACCGGTTGTGTGGGTGTCCTATACCCTCAGGGGACGACACAACATATCACATCGTCATGTGAGCAAACGAGACGGTTACGAACGGGGTCCAAACCTATCATTGCAATATTTGGGAGACCCAAGTTTGAGCAGCCATCGCCACGTGCGACACTGTCGCTCTCTGGGTCCAGTCGTGTCACTCCCAAAACACGCGTACATGCCATCAGTTGCAGAAAGAAGAATAGGATGGAAGAACTGTGAAGGATGGTGGGGGAGGGAGAGAAAGCAAGGAAGCAAATAGAACATACACACACAGTATATTAAGTCCCCAATGCAACTGTTTTCACTTTTATTTCTCCTCCTTACGACATGTTTCAACGTCAAACGGCCATCATCAGGTGTTTTGTCTATGCACACACTGTTGCGGTGTATAAAATGTATAAAATGTTCAATTATTTATACACTTCTAATGTTTCTTGGTTAATGTATTTGATGTACACTTGATGTCTATTTGCATTGATTAATGCAATTAATTTCTAATATAATTTTGGGTTGAAATCGAGTAAAAAAAAAAGAATCTTCACATTTTCACGTGTTTAAATAAGTGAACATTTTATATATTTTATAAATTGTGACAGTTTTGGCGTAGATAAAACACCTGATGATGGCCGTTTGAGGCCGAAAGATGTCGTAAGGATGAGAAATAAAAGTGAAAATAGTTGCCTTGAAGACTGAATATATTGTGCATGAAAGATATATAAATGCAACAGGATGCTTAAATATATAATTGAAAAGGAAACAGTTTAGTGAAAGTTTCGATCCCAAACAGCAAAAGGAAAACGACCAGGTTATTTGACTTCAAAGGGGAGACAGCGTTGGAATGAGCAGACGGGCATGGACTAAAGAGAAGGAAGCAGACAAAAGAGTCCGTGTGAAATATGGTGCTTGTTTTTTAGATAGCGTTCAGTAACCACACTTTACGTGCAGTGTCCACTTCGAATTATTATAAATAATAATAAATTAGGAAGAATTATAGAGTATTAGCGCAGCAGTAACATGGAGGCACTGAAGAAAACTTCTCCGTCCATGTTATTAAATATCTGGGAAGATATTTGAACCGATTACGTCTAGAATACGAAACACACGAGGCATCTACAACATATCTATTCACTTTATGAAGTACTGAACATTATTTCACATGTAAGAATCTCTGCTACTGAATATATAAAGACGTATCCGAAATAGAATGTAGTTCGTAATAACTCAGCCTTGTGCAGCTGTACACATAACGTCACGTGGCTTATTGTTAGCTGCGGGGATTCCCATGCAGCAGTTTGTTCGTATACTTCAGTGCGGAGAGCGTGGAAGCAGTTCTTAGAAGACGCAGATAAGCTGTAATGTTTGGTCACAGTTTCCTGGAGCTACAAATTTGGCTGCAAATTGAGTGCAGACAAAACGTTAAAGTGTCGGAACGCGTGGAGAATCAGGGGCATGCAGAAGGGGCCACGCTGAGGTTGCGGAGGACATCTGTGCAGACGGAAGCCGAGGAGATACTGCTGAAGGACAAAGATAAGGGGAGGGAAGGAGGAGGAGGTAGATGAAACATAGAAAAAGAACGTAAAAGGGGAAGGTAATGGGAGGGGGAGGTTCAGAAAAGAGAAAAAAGTGATGCATTGGACATCATAGGTCAGCGAAGGACCCCCCCCCCCCCCCAAAAGAAAAGAATAGTTGAAGCTTGAAGAAAAACAGAAGAAAGGCAAGGAAATTGAAGAGCATGAGATAGAGAAGTTAGAGCAGGAGGGAGAGGAAAACAGTGTGTGTGAGAGAGAGAAACTGAAGATGAGCGAAGTAATTAGGAATGGGACAATGGTGAAGTAATTTGTTTGCAGAATGAAGAAGACTTGAAGGAAAGATGAGGAGGGAGGAAGAGGGAAGACTAATAGAAGGTTAGTGAAGAAGAAAAGGCTAAAAGAGGGAGAAAGAATAGGAAGTGGATGAAATAAAGAAGGAAAAAAAGAAGAATTAAATCACAATGGCGATGAAGGATAGAGGAATCAAAATAAGAAGAACTACACGAGGAATGAAGAAAATAATTGGATTAGTGAAGATGAAGACGGTAAGGAAACAGAAGAATAAACTGCTGAATTACGGAGGAGAAAGGAATTCGGTAGAAAAGTTTGGGAAGACGAACTACAGAACGAAGAAGAGACAGAGGGGAAAAAGAACATTAAAAATTGATTAAGGAGAAGAAGAAGATGATGAATCGCATCAGATGCAGCAAGAAGAATGAACTGTAACAACATGTTATTGAAGAATAATGAGAAATGATGGAGGAGAAGAAAGAAAGAAGATATAAAAGCAAAAAGAGAATAAGAATTATAACAAAACAATATTGAAGAATAGCAGAGAATGGTGGGGGTGAAATAAAAGAAGGCAGAGACGCAGAAATGGAATGTTCTCTTACAAGATCATTACGCCATGTAACTAACACGAATTAACAGATGACAGTTGTTTGCATCTCATGATAAGGGGGGGGGGCTCCAGTAGAACGGCCGCGAAGAGTGACCGCTGGTTTAAGGATGGCCCCCATAACCATGGTTGACTCATTGATTCGAGTTACGGAACTGGCAAGCGCTTCGGTAGAGAGGGAATAACATGGTAAGATTGAGACCGTGTTCTGAACTTGAACTCCATATCTGTTTGTTCGTAGTCACTGGAGTACCTGCACCTTCTGACCTACAAGGAATGCATCCCATTGCGTTAACTTATTCGTCACAACACGACGCTGAAAGTTTTGTTCGCGTCAGCTGTGTACATCGAGTTTGGTGTCCTGTGTCCTGCAGGACACTATCCGAGATCAATAAATTCGATGTACACAGCTGACGTGAACAGAACTTTGAGTGTCTTGTTGTGACGGATAAAACAATTGGTATAAATCTTCTAGCTTAACATGAGACGTAATTTCTGTAAAAGACACATTTCTTTTTCCGAGTAACCGTACTAATAAATTTATCTGTGTATTTATTCTTCTAGCCCTGCTGCGGAAAAGCATGATTTGATAATAAATTTAAATGTTGCCACTAATAGTTGGTTCATACACACATAAATATCACATGCCCATTTTCTAAGGCTTTCAGTTTACGAATTATTAGTATATATTTTCGCTAGGACTGTATTTTCCATTTTGGATCTCCGTTTCCCACAGCTGGGACTATGAAGAGCACGGCCTTGTGGGTTATAACGCCGTATATTTCGGAAACAGCCCGACGTTTCGGGGGCCAAGCAAAAAACCGGCAGAAGCAAGATGCAAGCATAGCTAAGATTTCCGTCTGCTTCTGCTGATTTCTTGCTTGGCTTAGTTAGTTATTTAGAGAGGGTGGGTTTCCCCATGCACCGCGACCAGTTTGATCTATTGTGCTTCCCTCTATGATATTCTACCCGTCTCTATACCCTACCGATAAATGGTGCGTACCATCAGTCCCGCCGAGCAAGCGAGTTCGGGCACTTGCTTAGCGGTATCTATAATGCTTCCCCCATCTATCAGAGGCCTTAAAGACTATTGTTGGGCGGGAAACGTCCTGGAATTTGGCTCAGTGATCCCCTTTGGGGATATGAGGTTCTTTTACGTGCCGTAAAGTTACGACACGGGACACACAGCTTAAAGTCCCTCCCGGAGGACTTGTTCCCTGAAATTTTTCGCCCTTAAAAATTCGACGACCTCCGCCGGGTATTTGAACCCGCGTACCACGAGTCATGAGGTGGGAACGTTACCTCTAGACTACGGAGGCCGCTTCTTGCTTGGCTTACTCTCAGCCCTGAAAATTTAGGCGTTGCGTTCCTCCGAAACGTCGACCTTCCACCGAACTACATAGCGTTACAACCCTAAGACCATTATTTTATAATTTCCATTGTCAGAACTGTGAAGATACGGCTCATTTGACTTTAAATGTCATTCATAAAAGTAGACAGGAGAAGCATATACAAGTATACATTGTTACGGAGCGGAAAGAATTAGTTCTTCAGTGTGGCCTTTCAATAAAGCACAGAAAAGAAGTGCACTGAAGGTCACCCAAAATGAGTACAGGAAATCTTCCTCCAGTGCGGAATTAGTTTTTAGTAGTGTTTTGCAGTTAAGCACAGGGACAAATGTACCTTTTTTGGCTTTTTACTTTATTATATTACACGGTTGCCGGTCACGGTAGCCGAGCGGTCTAAGGCATGTACTGTCTTCGCTCGCTTGGAAACCGGGATCGTAGGTTCGAATCCCACTCAGGGCATGGATGTTTAGTTTGTGTGTGTGTGCGTTTTTCTGTGTTTGTGTACAGGTAGAGGCCTTGCGACGAGCTGATCACCCGCCCAAGGAGTCCTACCGAACGTGTAAGATCTAGAAAAATCGAAGTGAACGGAGAAGTTCATGGAGGTAGACCTAGGCCCACTGGGGCTGTGGTGCCAAGAACACAAAATATTACACGGTTTGTTCATAGTCAGATCTCTGTCATTTCATTGCAATAGCGCGTTCCCGTATCCCCACAAATCCCATATATTATTAAGTTCGCTTAACGACGATTCTGCTGACGGGCCGCTTTCGAGGGACGAATCCCCGGACTTGAATGAGGATTTTGAATATATCGCAACGGGAATAAACGTAGGAAAATATCGCATCCATTTTCACAAAAATACCTGAAAGTATGCGAGGTTATCAAAGCGGTAATTACAGTATTTATATTCTATTCTTGGTTATGACAGCATATAGCACTGTAGGTAGGTGCATAGAAACGTTTCGGAGGAACCTCAATCTTCAGTCTGGTCTACTGGACTATATATGCTGATGGCATGTTTCTATTATAATGAAATATGCGACCTGATCGAATTGTAAACGTTACTGCATATTGGAGAGACATGTTTCCACGATCTCTATTCATTGTTGTGCCGAATTGGCCGATCTGACGGTCTTCACTCATGTATATTTCTTGGAGGTCTTGAGGCCGGCCAGTTTGGTAAAGATTTTCATCATTTTGCTAGTGTACAGTCAAATGTAAAGACGTTGTTCAAAATGAACTTCAGTGTATCATGCTTCTCGTGTTGCTGACACGGTTGTAAACATCAGAATTTATCGCCATCTGAGATAAGGACCCTTCTGAATTTAGATGTATAATTTATATTCTGAAAGAGACAATAATTATTTTATTTTACTGATAGCATTGAGAGATGTAACTGGTATATTCTGGCCATCTGAAGGTTTTTACCTGCATTTTTCTCCCTTTACGTCTCTACAGCCCTTTGGACCTTGGCCGCTTTTTCAGTTTCTTAAATTATACATTGTCGGTAGGACTCCTTGGATGGGGGATGAGCCCGTCGCAAGACCGCTACCTTTACACAGAACAAGACAAAGAGAATAAATTCACATAGACATCCATGCCCCGAGCGAGATTCGAACCCACGATCCCAGTGTTCATGACTTAGACCGCGCGGCCACTGTGATCTTTACCTGCTTCCTGCCCTCATAAATTGGACGAAGGGAGGCGAAACCTGGAAATTTGCTTACAAGTGAGAGTCAGTAAATAGGTCAGAAATGTATATATAAAACGTAAAACATCTAATAATCGAACCTTGAAAAAAATATTTATTTCTCATCATATCATCCACCATCTTGTCCCAACGCTTTACCAGTGCGCCGAAACCCGCAGCATGAAAGTCTTTTGACTTTGTCTCAGCCACTTCCGCTCCTGGTCGGGCATTATCTGCGACTTTCAGACGTCCTTGAGAGAATTTCTCGACCCAGTTGTGAACGCTTTACGCGACACTTCCCACCGTAAACAGGAAATATTTCTGCATGGATATCCTTTTCATAGAGTCAGTTTGCTCACAAAAAATGCACAACAGAACGCTCCTATTCTGTAATTCGTATACCCCTCAAGCACGGTCGCCATTTTGACTAGTGAAACCAGTCCCTTAACATGCGTTTGCGCGTCTGCTACCTAGATTGTCATGAAGTTGGAGTGTGCTGCTACCTAGGGATACACATAGAAAACCTATTACGTCCATTACAACTGTTTTACTTCCATTTGTGACCAATTTACTGGCTGACTTTGCAGTATTTCCGTTCAGCCTAAATTCTCTGTCATATGAGATTTGACAACGGTCTTTCAGGACTGCACCCCATCTTATTTCAGAAGACGGTAATGTAAAAATATACATCTCACTTTTGCCCAGAAGTTTTATCTTTACATATTACATTTCCAGGCATAAAGATTCCAGTATGTGCAGAGCAATAAAAAGTACTTCGAGATACAAATTGAGGAAATATACGCAGTTAAAATTCTATGAAACCTTGGCACTGCCATACCTAATATTTGTCACTGAAACGTGGACTCTTTAAGCCGGGTACGCGCTTGCGCAGTCTGCCGTAACGTAGCAGCATGCATACACCAAGCGTGTACGTTACTACTGTCATTGGCACTTGTTCAGTTCCCGGTACGGCCCATCCACACAACTGTCGGTTCTCCTGCGAGCATCAAAGAATGTTAAATTACACCATTAGAGCAGGCGTGTACGCGTTTCTGCGCTCCTTGGCCAGTCGAAAACTGTTCCTTGTCGGGTCCTGGTTATGTCTCCACTCTATCTTTCATATTCCCCTTTTTTACGCATTGTTTTCAGTGGACTGGAATAACGAAGTCACGTTAACGTTCATTGATCTGTACAAAGCTAAGCCGGTGCTCTTGGACCCAACCCGTCCCAGGCATCACAATAAACACACTAAACGCGACGCTTAGACGAGTCGGCGAAGGCTGTGGGCGTCTGCAATACTCTGGCCGATTGTTCATTTCCAAATTTTGAAAATATACTGCAGGCTGGGCCGATCAGTGTGCCCGGCCAGTCTGAGGCATGAACTGTCTTCGCTCGCTCGAACGCTGGGATCGTGGGTTCGAATCTCACTCAAGGCATGGATGTCTGTGTGCGTTTATTCTGTGTTTGTGTTGTTCTGTGTGTAAGTAGCGGCCTTTAGACGGGATGATCCCCGTTCAAGGAGCCCTACCGACTGTGTACAGGGTTAAGGAACTGAAAAAGCGGCCAAGGTAAACAAAGGGCTATAGATAGGCACGTACATACGAGTACATAGATAGACACAGGCAGAGAGACAGATAGACAGACAGATAGATAGATGCATAGACTGGTGTTGTTCTCTCTTCTCACGACCTCTCAACAGGCCTCAACTACCGCCATATTATGAGAGGATCAGTATTATTATCTTCCATCGCCGAATTTGAGTGCACGAAATAAAAAATTACGATCACGCATTACGTCGGACGAACAAACCCACTTGAGATGAGTAAACAGTCGCGGGTAGCCGACAAGGGGTGGTACTCCAGCTTGGGGGTTGGGCGTGGGGTTAACAACTTCTCACCGTAAAAAAATAAACCTATTACGAAATGTCACAAAGGCCCTCGGATCTGGACGGATTCTTTGGATAAACGATCTAAGCTAAAGAAAACGGACAGGAGATTTTGGAACATGGAATGTAAGAAGTCTGTATAGGGCAGGTTGTTAGAGAGACAGGATAGGGTGGTATGGACTGGATTTATCTGGCTCAGGATAGGGACCAGTCGAGGGCTCTCGTGAACACAGTAATGAATCTTCGGGTTCCAAAAATGCTGGGAATTTGTTGAGTAACTGCACAACTGGCGGCTTTGTAAGAAAGGTTCAACTCCATGAAGTTAGTTACGTGTTCATATTTTAGGAAAAGGAACCTTTATCAGATGAATGATCGCTGACACAGGGTGGGGGGGGGCAGAGGGGCAGATGCTGTCTGGATTTGCATCCATCACCAAATTATTCTAATTTGAAATATGTGTGATCGTGTAAATACAGGCAGACCAGAGTAGCCGGAGTTAGTGCTAGATTTGGTGAAATGAAATTACTAAATAAGTGATGAACCTCATTCTGCATACATAGAATACAGATTCTTGCGGAAACAGTTCCGTTTCGTTACATATGCTATCAGTTCCTCATTGTTTTATATTTTTCATACTTTCCTGTTAATTTATTTATAGGATAGCGTATTTTTAAACATTGCAAAAATTTGGCGGTAGATCTACACCTCAGAGCGTCTACTGACAGTCGTAAACTCTGCAAATTTTGTGCTGCCGATCATGTATTCTGTAAAATCAGATCGGATAGTTTAGTAGCACTGAACACTAATGCTACATTATTCTGTATGACAGACGTGTAGTTGGGAAATCTGTCAGAATACTTTACAAGTTGCATATCTATCTGGAGTGGTGATACGGGGACGGGGGACGGGGTTACAGTTTCTAACACGACCATCAGATCTCCTCCTACTTAACGTTACTTTCTCTAATAAATTATTTGTTGTGGCTACGTGTCACATAAATTACCATTCTCTCTGGGGCCTCACACATATATGCTGTTCCCTTTCGTTATGCTTTCCAGTTCTCCTATATTACGTTGATGGGTCAGCAGGTGTTCTCTCTAATTGAGATACCAAATGTGCAGGCAGTGTTAGCAGACTTTGCTGACTGAACATAGAGATCACTCCGAAATTTGTATGGTTACAGCCAAAATCGGAATTTGTTAAACAGGTTCAAGGCTGAAGACAGAAAGGAGACACCCGCACAGCTCATCGACAAACGACCCTATAAAATCCATGACCCCAAAACAACACCAATTAAACTGCGTTTAATTCTAACATATTGTCACGTGTTTAATAAGAATTACTTAAAATAACATTTAACACGGCGAGATGTAACCAGAATTTTAATTTTATATCAGTTTTATGATGTATTATATTTTATTTCCCTTCGGCGCTACAGCCCCAATTTGGGCCTTGGCCTAAGTCCATGAAACTCTCCGTTTCACTTCGGTTTACCAGATCTTAGGCATTCGGTAGAACTCCTTGGGCGGGTGATCAGCTCGTCGCAAGGCCTCTACCTGTACACAAGTACAGAAAAACACACACAAACACTAAACATCCATGCCCTGAGAGAGATTCGAACCTACGATCACGGATTCCGAGCGAGCGAAGGCAGTGCATGTCGTAGACATTTCGGCCACAGTGACCGGCAGTGTTATATTAACATATCCCTAATACATAAGCTCTTATCTTTAACAACGATCCTACTTCGCTTTAACTTACTTGTGTATTGTTTACATTCTACAAAAAATGCATAATATGGATCCATATTAGGGAAACTATATTCAAGTAACTTAGTTTATTTCATGAAATTTGCCTGATGATGACCTAAGTAAAGGTCGAAACATGTAGCATATACCTACTTACAACGAACGAGTGAGAGACCCCACAACATTTATTCTGTCTCCACCTTGAAGACATCCTTCCGTTTGTTGTATTGACGGAACATTTCGCACAACTACTCGTACATTAACACCAGGCTGATCGTGTATGAAATGTAAACCAAATTGAACAAATGAGGTTCTAGCGATCTGGCTAATGATTGTGTAGCTATTGCTTGCGGAGTGTAAGGAATTTCATTATCTAATTGCTGAATAAAACGTGGTGCAACATGTGATTATTTCACCTAGTGTGGAAAAAAGTCCTTGTAATATACAGGATCGCTGGTCACGGTAGCCGAGCGGTCTAAGGCATGCACTGTCTTCGCTCGCTCGGAAGCCGGGATCGTGGGTTCGAATCCTACTCAGTGCATGGATGTTTGTGTGCGTTTTTCTGTGTTTGTCTACAGGTAGAGGCCTTGCGACGAGCTGATCACTCTCCCAAGGAGTCCTACCGTATGTGTAAGACCGAGAAAAACCGAAGTGAACGGAGTTCATGGAGGTAGGCCTAGGCCCACTGGGGCTGTAGTGCGAAGGAAAGTATTATACAGGATCATCGTAAAAGGATACCGGAATTTGACGAGTATTTTTAAAGGTATCATGGCCTCCGTCTTCAAGATTCCTCTGTTTGCTTGTACCCTGAAGATGGAGGTGTTAGGTTCCTCCGAGATGTCAGTGAACGCGTACCAGGCTGCACGACGCCATGTGTAAGTGGATAGTATTCTTCGTTTCTTTGATTATTTTAAAATGTTGACCTTCGCCCTTAACCGCATTTGAGTAGACCAAAAACCTCTTCATCAACGGCCAAGTAAAGTCATATCACTTATTATATTGGCGTTTCAGATTTCATACTAAATAATTCTTAAGAGCGAGTGGTTAAATGTGACTAAGTTATAAGTAGGAACTTTGGTTTCGATAAAGCAGGTAACGTATTGTAGCATGTAGGCCCGTTGCTAAGTAATGACTCGGTAAACAACGCCCGCTGCTAGGCAACAGATTCCTAACAAGCAGCACTTTAACTACAAGAACGAGGAGCGCGCTGTTTTCTAGGCGGTCCGTGCCTAGATGTTATAAGCAGGGCACTTAGCGGAGTGCAGTGAATTGGTGAGCAGGGTTTGAGGATTGCTGCTGTTCGGTCGATGTGAGCTGTTGCTTTTAGAAGCTGGTAGCTGAGGCGCGGGGATTATGTAATGTTACTAAGCTCTTCGACGAATATTTTTTAGAGTCCTGTGACGCTTTAAAGGCCGTTATGTTGACATGACCTTGAGTCAGTGTCACGGTTGAACGAAGCGTTATTGGAAAGTTCTTGTTTGGTGACAAACAGAAAGAGAGAGCAGTATAGGATTCCCCTGAGACTCTCAACGCGCCGGCAATAAACTGTTATTCATGTTCCAGGAACCTTTTTTTTTTTGCCACCAAGTCTTCGCTACTGAGTGGTTAACATTTCTCATCCGTACTTAGTAAGTCCCGCGTTCGATTCTCGACCCACCGACTTATTTCGTCTTTCTCTTCAAGTATGAATCTGGAATCAGAGATACAAGGAAGAAGTTGTCCATGCGCCTAATTAGTCACCACATCACAAATATATGGGGGTGGGGGTGGAGGTACAGTCATCTGCATTTATAGCCAACATTCCTTAGTTAAAAAAAAAGGAGCCTATGACGTCACCTTGCTGTCATGTCTGTGTCATTCCGTTAATCCCCGTTAATATCCCCGTTAATTTTTGTTAAGAGGCTTGTGATATCACTTTACTGTCTGTATGTACCCCACTAATTGTTGTTAGTTTATTTATGTTATTGCATCGCCCCAATGGGTAGTATGGACATACCATACATTCGTTGTTAGGAGCCTTGTGAGATCACCTTCTTGTGTTCCTGTGTATTCCCCTTAATTTTTTGTCTTCCATGCGGTCCGTGTCTATCAAAAAGTAGAGTAATTAGTTCTTCCCCGAACATCTAGTTTAATCTTGGCACTAAGAGTATTTCTTCAGTTTCTCGCTTCGGCCGCTTTAACCACGTCGAAACAGCCCAGATGGCACTGCATACGAGGACGGGTAGGCAGCAGAGGTGTCTGGATTTTGTGTCGCAAAGGGTTGTACCACCCCTGTAGTTTTAGGAACCCTGAGTCTGATGTCTGGGGTCATGCCTTCTACTAAAATCTATAGCGTGTCCAAAGTTTGACCTGCTTCGACTTAAAAATGTTATATCTACCCCTGCCATTTTCATAAATCAGTGGAGTCCCGGAGTATTTCGTCTGGGACCTATCCTTCAACCACCGCTGATGTAACTTGATATTTGTGAGGGGTTCATATCTCGAGACATTGGCCTGCAACCTTAGTTTATATCAGTTTTTAAGAACAAGAGAAGAGTTGAAGGGTGCATTTTGTCTGGGTTGTTGCTAGGAGAAAGCTGGCCAGCGCTTATATGTAATATGCACACAGTTCAATAAATCCTCTATATTCTGTAGTGAGTATTTGCTCTTTGTGTTTGGAATACACGCTCAGGCAGCCAACTGACAATCATCATCACTGAATTATTACGTTACCGCCCGGCCAACGTAATTAAGTCGAACCACTAACATCTTGGGTCACTTCATCTGTGGGCATAGAAAAATGTCTTGCCTCTGCCGGGAACTGAGCCGAAATACCTCAGTCGTATAGTCCGTAGTCCACTTCGTCAGAACAGGCCACGGCTGCTTCATTCCTCGTCCTTCGCAGTTCGTAACTGACAATCATGTTAACATTCGGCTCTACGTAACGCGTGCAGCTGACAGAAACAACAGTCCTCTTTTGAATTCCTAAAGTCCCGGCTTTCAATATCAGTTGGGATATTCGCTTTCCCGAACATGGATAATATACAACTCCCCAGCCTGTTCCGGCCTCTTCATATTCAGTTTGTAAAGATGGGTTTCATTACATTTCTGAGACCTGTGTACACATAACACTAGTGCCTTGCGGAATGCGATTCTTTATATGCCTACTTCCGGTATTTCTGTTTTCTATTATTATTACTACTACCATCAAGATGGCAGGGGCACGAGGTAGCGTAGTTGGTTGAGGCACTCGTACAAGCCGGAAGGTCGCGGGTACGATTCCCGATGAGGTCACTGGATTTTTCAATTGGCCTAATCCTTCTAGCCGCACTATGGCCCTGTGGCCTCTGAGTACCAGGAATCTTCTGGAAGTAAAGGGCGGCCGCCACATAAAGCTGACAAACTCACCGCCATCTGTGAGCCGACTGTTCTAGAAAATGTGGGAGCCTCGACGTCTCAAAACCACATGGGCCTCTACGGCCTGTTACAGGTATAGCAAATAAGAAATTAAAATGGTAGGAGGATTTTCTATTCTACACAGCGTCGAGACCGGATCTGGCGCTCACCCAGCGTCCAATCCAATGGATACTGAGGGCCCTTTCCCTGGGGGTTAAGCTGCCGGGGCGTGAAGGTGACTACTCACCTCCATCAAGTACTGAAGTCATGAACTATGGAGCTATAGCTCCGGTTCGCTACATGTCTTCAGGACAACTTAACCTCACTATGGCCACAAGCTCTACTGCAGCACCGCGCGTGCCTGCCACACCTCTGCACTTTAGTCACGTTTCTAAATTCACATTTCCATTATCTCTTAGCCTCAAACGATTCCTTGTTAACTTTATCCTCCTACTTACACCCACGTTTAAATTGAGCTCCTGTACATTTCTACTGTTTATGGATTTCTTACGTGCTACTTCCTCATTTGTACTCAATCATATATTGCATTCAGAATTTATTGTCAACTTTTTCACTTCTAAATATGTTACTGTTATGTGCCGAGCATCGCCTTCCCCTATACACAGGGAATATCCTTATTAATGCTATCATCCTAGTTCCTGGTTTCCATGTGCATTCCCCACCAAAATTATGTATATCGCTCCTGTCTCACTTATGCCAGCGTATCACAAATTCATAGCCTTTACTGTATTAACGGAATTTGGCGCCTAACCAATTAACTATTTATCACGAAACTCATATTCCATTACCTGTCCTTCCTGCTTAGGATTAAGGAGGTCCTTGGTTTGAATCTTAACTGAATAGGCTATCAGGCTGAAATAATCTCTGGTGTTACCAACCTTCTCACAACATATTTCCCTGTCCATGATCACCCTGCCATTTCTTATTTAACGCCATTCAAACGAACATATGCAGTCAACTCCCATTAATTAAAAAAAATCAATAAAATTGGAGATATGATGCAACTTTTATACATTTTCATGGGTTTTTAAAAGCTGATAGTCGCTCATATAGTCAATAAATTCCTCGCATCTCGTATAAAGCGAATAATAATCTTGAAGAACGCCGTCTTCTGGGATGTGACGCCGTGTAGATCTTGTGTGAACCGATGTTACGGAAGAATATATAGCTTCCATCATCAGGGTAGAAAAATCCGCAAGCGAGGAAGCAGCATGAGCAGGTGGCTGCAGTCTGCAACCACTTCCTCACTTGGTTCCACGCTCGCGGATTTTTCTACCTCGAAGATAGAGGCGATATATTCCTCCGAAACGTCGGTTTACACAAGATCTACAAGGCGCCACATACCAGAAGACGACATTCTTCATGGTCACCGCCGTGAAAACCTCAAATCTTAAATATTAATCTTGTTTGCTAGATTCGGCCACTGGGCCCTACTTTGGGCCGCTTGAATTCAATGTCACCCTCACAATCGATATATTTAGCATTCATATTAATATTGTCCTTGTATTTAAGTCTGATGAGCCTCTTGTAGCAGGCGCCCTGTGTAACAGTACGTCTTACCACAGCATCCCAGCTTCTTGAAGTGAGGAGTTTTCCTCTTTCTCCCAGCCCGAATGCAAGAGGACCACTCCTTTCCTGCTAATTATACATATTTGTATAGTGAAGCCTTCCACTCCATTCACAATAAAAGGATTCATCATGGAAAAAACTTCAAGTGGTTTGTGGATTTAATGTATCGAAAATGCAAGAACTGAAAAAATTGAATCTGCAAATCATTTGAAGAGGTCATTGGATATTTCAGTTGACCTAATCCTTCCAGCCGCACAATGGCTCTGGAGTCGACTCAGCCTCTAACAGAAATGAGTACCAGCAATCTTCCTGGGAGTATAGGGCGGCCGGCGCGTAAGGCTGACAACCTCACCGCCATCTGTGAGCCGATTGTTTAGAAGGTATGGGAGCCTCGGCGTCTCACAACCCTGTGGGCCTCCACGGCTTGTTACAAACTCTACCTTTTACAAAACCTCAAGCATTTGCATACGATTTGAAACTTTCGTGGCGATCAGCCATGGCCGACTGTCTCTATCTTCAGCATAGAAAATGTGGGAGTGACAGATATCACATCAACCCCTGATTATGGAGACAGAGACAATATCCGAAACGTCAGATACTACTTCCATATTCACGCGACTGATGGCCCAAGAACATTGAATAGAGAATTTCTATTCTTGTATGACGAACTGTGAGCTACGTTATATTATNTGTTATATTATCCACGAGTATATTGCACATCAGATTTATCTGTGAAATTAAGTTTTATCTCTTCAGAAAATAGCGAAAATGTCATGTAAGACTTCGCGACCTGTAGACACGAACGCTCTGTTTGAATGGAGAAGTAGCATATGGTAATGAGTGTATTTTAGCCGATTATTTGAGGACATTTTTAATATCTGGACTCTATAATGTCAGATGAAGAATTGGGAAGGACGCCAAAGGAGGTGGTTTTAACCAAATGGAGATATCGTGGCACTTTCCACGAGGGACTAAGGAAAATAAAAAAAAGGACTTAGTCTGGATTTCCGCTGTTGCGGCCGAGAATTCCACCAAGTACCTTGGCCTCCTGTTCGGTATGAGAGCAATTAGAATCAGAAAAGTAAATGAAACTGCTCTTCAGAAACAAAATACTCTAGCTGTAGTACCTACGGGTGCAATGCCCGCCATTTTGTACGGTCCTGAATCAAGAGGAACTAGCAAAACCAAACTTCATATTTATTTTTTTGCATCCTATTATATATCATGGATTAAAGGTATATTTGGGAGCCGTCATAGTTGATTAAAACAGAAAGCTTTCATATTTATACATCAATATCTGAATATGCAAGTAAAATGCGTTACCAACGTACACAGCTAAACCAGCAGCAATCCACAATTATATGGACATAAAATCCCAGTTAATAAAACTTACACACTTATTTTTTTGGTAAACCAACTTTACAAGTCACAGTAACCACGTCTGCCTGCCTGTCTGCCTGATCTGCCTATCTATGGCTCTACAGCCCTTTGTTCGGCCGTGGCCGTTTCTTGATCATTTTACACAGTCGGTATGACTCCTTGGACGGGGGATCAGCCCGTCGTAAGGCCGCTACCTGCACACAGGACAGCACAAACACAGAATAAACGCACACAGACATGCATGCCTCGAGTGGGATTCGAACCCACGACCCCAATGTTTGAGCGGGCGAGGAAGTTCATGCCTTATATTTTATCAACCCACCTACGTCTTGGTCTTCTCAGTGGTCTCTCTCTCCTTCTGGCTTTCCCACCAATATCCTATACCCATTCCTCTTTTCCCCCATTCGTGCTACATGCCCTGCCCAGCTCATCCTCCTTGAATTGATCATTCTAATTATACTTGGCGAAGAGTACAAGTTATGAAGCTCCTCATTATGTACTTTTCTCCAACCTCCTGTCACTTCATCTCTCTTCGATCCAAATATTCTCCTCAACACCCTGTTCTCAAAGACCCTCAGTCTATGTTCCTCCCTTAATATCAGAGACCAAGTTTCACACCCATACAGAACCACAGGAAAATTATAGTTTTGTACTTTCTAATTTTTATGTTTTTGCACAGCAGACAAGAAAACAATAGGTTCTGGATTGAATGGTACCAAGCATTACCCAAGTTCAATCTCCTCTTAATTTCCTCCTGAATCAGGTTTCGATCTATTATCGTCGTTCCTAAATATCTGAACTGTGCCACATTTTCAAAATATCTGTTTCCTGTCTTTATATCAAGATTTTTTCCTGCATTGTGGTGACGAGATAGCAACATATACTTAGTTTTCTCTGTGTTTACTCCTAGACCAACCTCCTTACTTGCGTCAATTAAAGTTTGTGTGTTTTTCTTTATGGTATTTGTAGTATCACCCAGTAGATTCACATCATCGGCATAGGCCAACAGCTAATGTATCCCTTTTAATTTCAGTCCCACCTGGTTTCCCTGGTCCTTCCTAATTGCATATTCTAAGGCAAAGTTGAAAAGGAGTGGCGATAAAGCATCTCCTTGTTTTAGACCATTGTGGATGGGAAAATTATCAGACAAATGTTTACCTATACTCGTTTTACTATACATTTCGCCTAAGGACATTTTAATCAGCCTAACTAGTTCCATGGGTTCCCACACTCTATCAGAATATTGTACAATACTTCCCTCCTAACTGAATCATATGCCTTCATTATAATTGATTATAATTTAACATATGTATATTAAAAAGAAGTAAGTAAATAAAGGTGTCCCATAGAGTTGTGAGATGTTGAGGTTCGTACATTTTCTAGACAATCGGCTCAAAGATGGCGGCAACGTTGTAAGCCTTACGCGCCGGCCGCCCTTAACCCCCAATAATATTCCAAGATTATTCCTGGTGCTCATTTCTGTTAGAGGCTGAGTCGACCCCAGTGCCATAGTGCGGCTGGAAGGATTAGGTCAATTGAAAAAATCCAATGACCCAATCGGAACTTGAAACCGCGACCTTCCGGCTTGTAGCATGGTGTCTCAACCAACTACGCAACCGAGTGCCCCACGTATGCCTTATTTATTTGTGCACGTTTTGCCCATCAGAAACATCGAAAATTATTAGGGTCATCCACACCACACAACAACTAGTACATTAAATACACAACCCTCCCGTATTTTATTTATATTCAAAATTTAATATTTTCTAATTTACTTAAAGGGCTAGATTTAACTTTTAGTACATTAGAACAACATCACTCGAGACATATCCCGTACTTAAAACCTAAAATTTTAAAATCTGTATTATAATATTATTGATAAATTAAATATATTTCCCTTTTAATATATAGTTTAATGACAGGAGACACGTAGACCACCTGATATTGATCTCTAAAGATCGAAACATATAGCGGGATGGGAAAAGATTCTAATGTACATTTAATATCGGTTTTATAATGAATTTTTGTGACGACGGCTCTCAGATATACCCATGTTGCACAGATTTTGTCTACTTCCGTTGAAATAAAACGTGTAGACACATAAATGGGCAGAATTAGCCCCGTTTACATTCACATCACACGAGAACCCTTGAGGATTATGCGATGTTTGGTATAGAGGGTGGTAGCCGGTATCAGCAGCATTGCAAGAGACACAGCATTATGACGATACGTGTAGGCACTTACCTGTAGCGCTGACATTCTGCCTTGCTGAGCGGTCTAGATCGACACGTTCGGTCGCAACTGAGCGTGATGTTCGGCAGTACTCCTGTTTAAATACGTATACTCGTATAACAGAACGAAGCTTGTTCACAGAAGATGTCTTACTGGCTCTCACGGCAGTTGCTTGTTTCAAGGTGACAGCCAGGCGGGGCCGATAAGGAAGTCCCCCCCCCCACTACTACTTCTCTCGCAGTTTCTATTGTAATTATGTAAAATAAATCTACACGCCACTGAAACCGTTAGTGTACGCGATACCCATCATGCCTCGTTAATTCGTTATGGCACAGGTTTTGTGAATGGAACGGCAGTAAATGTAAACTTTCTGTTTTACGCGTTCCTTAAGCCCATAAAATGAAGCAAAGGCGATGAGATAAGTTCTTTCTGATCACATGTTTAATCTTCGAAACCGTGCAACACTTTGGCAGTCAGCGTTAAAAGTTGTTGCTAGAATATGATTTTGGTTTCTATCGGTCTAACACAATTCTTACTCGCATGAAACTAACGAATTTAAAAATAACTATCTCATCTACAAAAACTGATAAAACTATCCGTGTAACAGGCCGTGGAGGCCCATAGGACTGTGAGACGTCGAGGCTCCCACATTTTCTAGAAAATCGGCTCACAGATGGTGGTAATGTTGTCAGCCTTACACCCCGGCCGCCCTTTATCCCCAGGAAGATTCCTGGTACTCATTTCTGTTAGAGACTGAGTCGACCCCACGGCCATAGTGCGGCTGGAAGGATTAGATCAACTGAAAAAGTCCGCTGACCTCATCGGGACTCGAACCTTCCGGCTTGTAGCATAGTGCCTCAACCAACTACGGTACCGCGTGACCCATAAGAAACCGATAGCCGAGATGAATTATGAATATCTTCAGTATATAGAAATTATAGCTGATAAATTTCTGAAAATTATGGCAGATATTTAAGGCAACAAAAAGGGAAGTAAATTACTGCAACTATGTTCTTATTAAATTAATTATGCACATAATGAGACCATGAAGCTAGAATGCCAGCAGATATTAACATAAGCCCGTTTGAATTACTCTTCACGAAGGGGGGGGGGCACTTCGGTAGACCACACGTACTTTGGAATGGAGCCAGAAGAGACTTGTTAGCCTATCCGCGAAAGAAGAAGAAAACTTACAAAGTAAAGAAGCCAGAGAAGAACAAGAGGGCAGACAAGAAAGGGCTGAGGAACAAAGGAAAATTAAGCAAACGAAATAGAGCAGAAGAAGAATAACATGTACATATAAAAGAAATTAAGAGAAGACGATGATGAACAATAACAGGAACAAAAGGACATAATAAAACAGAGACGGAGTAGAGACAGAAATAGAGAATAGAATTTATAAGAAGGAAACGAGAAGTTCAGGGAAGAACCAATCGTCTGATTTCCTTTGATACGGCTCGGACCGCATAGAAAACGACACGTCCAACAATTCTTCCATTGTCGCGTGTGTATTTGTTGCAGCGGTAACGTTTCCACTGAGCCGTTGCTACGCAACGGTAAACGGATACACAGAGTTATGTGAGGGATTTATGAAGTACGCCGTTGAGATGGGCTCAAGTGCCACGATATACGCACCATGTTCAATAAAAACTCGTTGAGTTATTCAAAAGTTGATGGGGAGGGGGCATACACAGACACACAGACAGCGTCTTGGTCGCTTGAGCCTTCATTAATTTTTTCAAAATAAATAAAGTAGGCATTTTGCCTATGGGCGTGAAACTTGGTCTCTGACATTAAGGGAGGAACATAGACTGAGGGCGTCTCAGAACAGGGTGTTGAGGAGAATATTTGGACCGAAGAGAGATGAAGTGACAGGAGGTTGAAGGAAGCTGCATAATGAGGAGCTTCATAACTTGTGCTCTTCACCGAGTATAATTAGAAATATCAAGTCAAGGAGGATGAGATGGACAGGGCATGTAGCACGAAAGGGGGAGAAAATGAATGCATATAGGATATTTGTGGGATAACCAGAAGGACAGAGACCACTGGGAAGACCAAGACGTAGGCGGGTGGACAATAGTAAAATGGATGGTATTGTCTCAGGATAGAGACCAGTGGATGGCTCGTGTGAACACGGTAATTAGCATTCGGGTTCCATAAAATGCTGGCAAGTTCTTGAGTGGCTGCACAGTTGGCGGCTTCTCGAGAAGGGCTCAGCTCCATGAGTGAGTGATGTAAAGTAGGTTAGAAACAGGAACAGAAGGAGCGTAAGAAGAAGAAGAAAGAAAGAAGAGAGAACAGAAGAGGAACAGTAACAAAGAAAGCAACAAGGAGAAATTAGCAGCAGAAGAAGACTGGTCTTTTCCGCTGGATGGCGGCATGAGCAAGTCACCAGCTCACTTTCAGATCTCAATTAATTAAGCCTCGAGTGACGGGCTGAATAGCAGGCAATGAGCTCGTCAGCGGAGCACCTGTGCGCATGCCCAGCACTTTCTACGCAATTAGCATACCAGACAGGAACAGGTTTCTGCATACTACGGCACACACCGCCAGTCGCTGCTGCTGGGGTGTGTTTTAGGGTTCCGAAAGATCGGAGCCTACAGGTTGTAATATTTCTCTTACTACTTGTCACTGTACAAATTAGATGTGATAAAGTGAACTGTTAATCAACAATTGCTGTAATACTGCTGGCTGGAAACAGGAGTGAATAAGAGACGTCATTTGCTTAGTTGCAGAGCGCTTCATTATGAGGAAGCCATTTTCATTGTCATTGGACGTCTTAACTATATTCCCCAAAAATGTTACGCACAGAAAGGAATTAACGAGCCTCCACTGCATTAATTCCCTTTTTAAACCTATACTGGTCACTCTCCCCGAATATTCTACTGATTATAATACGTTCACTGCTGTCCATTCTTAGCAATCTGCATTCTCAGCATCTGTAGCTAACTTCGGATGCATCATTGTACTAGTATATAGCACGAGAGAGTACATTCTTTTGTAACATACGTAAAGAAGAAGTCGCTGTCTCCACTGTTGAGAAAATACTTGATTTAATCAGTAAATATGCACAACTGTTACTGAGTTGTTAACAGTGCTGAAAAGCTTTAATATCACTCCCGAATTGAATTAACATTTTGAATACGAACTGGTACTTCCTTCGAAAATTCCGTTGAACAGTGATCGCAGGTTCTGTGGAATAAAACGCCAACAAACAGAACGCTTTCTGCAGTTGAGTCACTTAGTAGACATTTTCGTACTTCACCTCCCTTTTCCTAGTTTTACACAGTTTAAGTTTTTCTTTCAAATTATACGAGTTTTATTTCTGTAGGTCTTGCAGTTTCTTTAAAATAAAACTTTTGAAGCCCTTCATGTATGTTATTATCACATTTTATTTGTTACGAACCTTGGGCCTCACGTGAAGTCCACGCGGTTAAGATCAGCAATTAACGTAAAGCTTAAAATATAATTTTGTATCAGCGCTAGAAATCTTAGTTTCAAGACACGCAGTCTTGAAATAAAGTGAGAAATAATAGCAATTCACTTCACGTCTTCATTATTTACGTGCTTAATTCAGCAGCCAGAGTCCAGTTGCAGAACAGCACGAAAACAAAGCAGCAACAAGGATAAAAGAAACACAAGAAAAAGACAATCAAACAAGGAAGATGCCGTGTCAATTACAGTTATTTAAATTTAAACGTAAGTATCTAAAAATATATGCCAGTTTACAAACGACGTTAGCAGCAGAATCACATTCAGACAAAAGACAGTTGAGGGAAGAGCAGCTGAAAGCGGAAAATTTGCGTTATGTTCCCAGGACGAGCGA
>NW_019731264.1:1732225-1924449 GCF_002891405.2 Cryptotermes secundus | reverse complement strand
CAACACAGAATTCACCTGAAGAGGTTTAATCCCAAGAAATTAAATGAGGTAGAGGGTAAAGAGCAGTATCGTGTTGATATCTCAAATAGGTTCGCGGCTTTGGAAAACTTGGAAACAGGTGAATGTTAATAAAGCTTGGGATTAAGTGGAGGAACTGTTTTGGAAGAGACTGTGAACCTGTCGTCTAACAGATTACTGATGAATGAATATTCTGTTTAACTTACCCTCGCCTTACGCAGAATGAAACCGTTATTTAGAGCTTGTATGTGACTTTAAATGAGAGTTATATATGCTAATGTAGTAGCCCGGGTTGGTTATTCGATATAGCGATGAGCTATGGGCTGGGGGGCCTGGGTTCTATTCCCAGCAAGGGCAAGAATTATTTCTATAGTCCACAGCGTCCAGACCCGGTCCGGCGCTCACACAGCCTCCTATGCAATGAGTACGGAGAACATATTCCCCGGAAGTAAAGCGGCCGGTGCTTGAAGCTGCCACTCACTTGCAACTAGTGCGGGCATCGAGACTGGTAGAGCTATAGAGAGTGATTCGAATTTATTGTCGGGGTTTCCGTGGGCTATAATTTTCAAACCGGAAGCAATAAAATAAAACTGCTTATCTGTCAAGAAAGGCGCTTTTTTGAAGTTATTTTATATTCTTCGGAATTTGTTCTATAGACAATAAAACCTTTTGAGTTACACTTTAATATTCCGTAAGCAGTTTTACTGCATTTTTTTCCGATTTGAAAATTATAGGCTACGGAAACCCCGACAATAACTTAGAATCACCCTGTACTTCGACTCTACAATACGTCTTCATGGGGCGTTGCTTAATTACTTAAGCACAGGATCAATATTAACTTTTACCTACATCTGCTGAGGTAATTTACCTGTAATTATGACCAAACAGCCACGTGCCTGTAGGGTTACACCAAGATTAGACGGTCGTCAAAACGAGAATTATTTTATGTTCCGTTTATGTCTTTGAGTAGTGAAAGCCAAGTTGTGAAGCAATATATAGTATTCAATTCATGGCGAGTTATACAAAGCTGTGACGTGACAGACCTCCATCGTTTCCAATCAACTTTACTGCAGAAATTGTCTAGGGCGTCTCACTCGCCGTGTTGCCATGTTGAATAATTTTCCCTGAAACCATCCAGTTTAATGCAGCAGTGTCGTTCCTGGCTTATATTCACAAGCAACCCGGTTTCAGTGTCGGGCTGGTTATGCTACTGAGCTGTATCTTTCTTTTCCTCAGTTTCTCCTACCAAATACCAGAGTTATGTATTCAAGTAAACAATTTTCACATCCTTCCAGTCCTAAGTGTACTTATTAATGTTACCATTATGTACAATTTTCACTGTGTATAACCTCTGCAGCTGAAAGAGCATCGTGGAATTATAAAAATAGGAATCAGCTTGTCAGGAGATGAACTTCTATGACTAGTATTGCAGTAGTAAAAATTGAGAAGCACTGAACTCATTTCTGGCCTACTTTTCTTATTTTTAAAAATAAAAGTAGGTTTCTAGGATCACTGTGCTGTCTGTGTCTGTGAACCCTCCCCCCCCCCTCCCCATGAACTTTTGTATGTCTGACCCAATCTTTATCAAATTATTTATATATATACCATGGCACTTCAGCCCATCTCAACGGTGTACTTCATAAATCCCTCCCATTAGCTTGTGTCTGTATCTGTATCCAACTCTCGTTGCTAAGCAACGGCTTGGGAAAACCTTTCCCGTGGCAACAATAGAAGCATTGCTTGACGCGTCACTTTCTATGCAATCTGTGCTGTATGAAAGGATTGTAGGCGATTGGTTGTTCCAGAAATTCTTGTTGTAATATGTTATTTATATGAAGATTGTAAAATACACTCAAAATTGTGAGCCTCATTTCTTCGTCCGTACGTTTCATATCCTAACTGAATCATCACGTGATGTGTGTAGAATGTACAGACATATCAACAAGGAAATAATGATTCAAATAATTCATTGCAGTTCATTGTTTTTACACGCTAATTGAACAGCTGCAGGAGTCCGTTACAATTGCTAGCAAACTCAGAGCGGTAGACAGGGAAGGAAACGTTGCACACATGTAGCACAAACGCAAACAAATGAGACATTCTACTGCACGGCAGATGCAGGACGAGTATAATTTCATGTCAATACCGATTAACCAGAAGATTAATGTCAAGGAAATTCTTTTCAGGCATATTAATGTTGACACGCATTTTGTTAGCAGGTACGGTACAGCGAACAGAAGGACAGCAGAAGTATAGATGAATGAAAGCCTCTATTTTTTTCAGACTGGAACTCAGATGCCAGCAGCTGAAAGGGTAGGGTAGATAATAAATTTGTTATAAGCTTTCCTGGTAAACAATCTCTCAAATCAGTAATAATAATAATAAAAGTAATGTTGACCCTGTGCTTAATTAATTAGCACCACTCCGTGGAAAAGTAGGGGGAGTTGATATATAGTTCCACCATTCATGATCTCAGCACTAGAGGGAGGTGAGTGGTCAGCTTTACACCTTGGTCAGTTTGCACTTCTCGTACCGTTTGGTTAGGAGGCTTGTTGGGCCCCAAAGCCGGTCTGGGCACAGTGGAGATGAGTAAATTGCCCCTGCCTGGAATCGATACCCGCCGTCTAACACGTAGTCTGCCGCTATACTTACTGAGTTATCCCAGCATCATTAATAATAATAATAATAATAATAATAATAATAATAATAATAATAATAATAATAATAATATTAATAGTGGCTGTAACAGGAAAAGTAAAGCAAACGCGGCATGAAAACGAAGCAAGTTTGCGTATTGTGCCAGGTATCAGTAATTTTGTCTTTTACTTGAATAACCCCAAGGAACTTGCATAGCAGCGTCAAATGTCTGGAGCTGCCCCCCAAAAAAACATAAAGATTTAAACACAAGAATTAATGGTAATAGAAACCTGTTTTTTCAGTCTGTTTTTTTTTTTTTAGAAAAGACTATCCCTTGAAATGATCATACATATTTTCCCCCTTGGCACTACAGCCCCAGTGGGCCTAGGCCTACCTCCATGAACTTGTCCGTTCACTTCGGTTTTTCTGTATCTTAGACATACGGTAGGACTCCTTGGGCGGGTGATCAGCTCGTCGCAAGGCCTCTACCTGTACACAAACACAGAAAAACGCACACACACGAACTAAACATCCATGCCCTAAGTGGGATTCGAACCCACGATCCCGGTTTCCAAGCGAGCGAAGACAGTACATGCCGATCATACATTTACCATACAGAAATTCAGTTCAGTACACGTTGCTGTCTACAGTAAATCTCAACGAGATTATCAGTGCGCGTGCGCTGGTTGCAGGTATTAGTATTTCTGCCAGTAGGTGGATCTGTCAAACAGTGGCTCTTTTATCGTCAGCTGGTGTCATTTTTATGAAAATTCCTGATTTAGAAGATATTTTAAATGTCGAATGTCATGATTGGACTATGGCCACGCCTAGTGAAATCCGTAGGCACGCACAATTCTTATATACACACAAAACTTGTGAATATTTATTGTAACGTACAATCCATGACTTCAAGATCTATTCGTAATGAACATGGAATATTATAAGGATAAGCAGTAAACATTGGTGAGAGTACGACACCATTAATAGTGATGCAGAAGCTTATATTAACATTAGAAGTATCCTAAATTCCATTTTGAAATTGAGATGGAAACCAAAATTATACAAATTCAAATCACTTTTCAATATTCATTGCACCGATCTTGTGGATATCCCCAGTTCTGCTGTAGCCTTCCCTGTTTATTTACTGGGGCATCTTTGCAGCGTCACTCTGACAGCGTCAGTGTTCTCCGGACAACGCACACGTGACGGAAGGCGACGTTTCCTCTCCAACAGTGAACCATCATTATTAACTGTTTATAAAGTTTATGAATTATTTTGAAAGAAGGCGCCCATCTCGTTTGAAAATGGGCATGAACCACCTCTGTGCGGCCACAGCACTTCTTGCTTCAATAAAGGACATCGTTCATATCCGTTGTTCTAGTCCGCGTCAGCGTTACTGGTTACAGATCCAGAGGTCCGGGTTCGATTCCAGGTGCTACCAGATTTTTTCTGAGAAGTAGTGGGTCTGGATCGGGGTCCACTCAGCCTCGTGATGATAATTGAGGAGCGACTCCGGTCTAGAAATCCGAAATTAACGGCTTGAGGATTCGTTGCGCTATCCGCAAAAGTTGGCACTAAACTTCGCCGACAAGTGGTGGTCGCTCTGTCGCTCTCTTGCGGACTAAAATCACGGAGTTTGTTGTTTTGTTTGTTCTACAGGCAGTCTTCCTTTGTCAGCCATCTTGTATAAACTGGTGCACGAGCAAAACAAGCGCTCGGGAAGTGTAAGAAGTAATCTCCATGGTCTGTTGTAAGTTAATACTGAATCAAACAGTGGGTCATCTCGTGCGCCACTCTGTAACATATCCATGAACTCGTCGAAAGTACAGGACCTCTCTTCCGATAGGATTGCCTGCTGAGGGTGTGACTTGCTTTCAAGGACGTTTCGGACAGAGTGTAGCATATTGTAAATGTAGTGATGACAGTTAACACCTGTTGAAACTAGTGCGTTCGGTTGTCATTGATAGCGAGGATTTGGTTTTGCTTGCAGTGAGAATAATGCAACATCATCATGAGTGCGTTCATAGAATTGGTAAGCTTCCGGTTTGTGCCTCACCGTTGCGCTGTGTTGGATGTTGGGATATCCGTGCTAGAATGGTACAGGACGAACGATGAGAAAAAGATCTGATGATGTATAAATTGAAGAGGAAAGAAAAAGACATGAGTGACAAAAATGAAGAAAAATAAAAAGAAAAATGACGAACGTAAATGAAAGGAAGACAACTATGAAGAGAAGAAAGAACACAAAGAGAAAACATAAGGAGCCGGGAGAGCTGAGTCTGTGTAGCAACAGGCTACGGGCAGGAAAACCGGGGTTTCATTCCCGGCAGGGGCAAACGTTCAGACCGGCTCTGCGGTCTACTCAGACGGCTGTCGCATGGGTACTGGGAGCTATTTCCTGGGAGATACTGCGAGCGGGGCCAAGAACGGTGGAGCTACACCTCCATTCCACCATACGCTTTCATGGCGTGGTGCATAATTAACCATAGGGGCAACTTTACCTTTGAAGAAAGAATTAACAAAATATAATTAAAATATAAGAAAAAAAAAGAACGAAAGAAAGTCGAAGTAAAACTGATACAGAAGAAAGTGAAAGGACGTAGAATCAAGACTAATACGATAACAATCGAAGAAACGTTCCAAGTGGAAGAAGGAAACAGACAGACCATGAAATAGAAGGAGACTTTCGGACATAGACTGCGCATGTAATTTCGAGGAGATTCAGGTTTGCTGTTTCCGGAGTTCTAAACATATAAAGGCAATGGAGAAGAAACACTTTTGCTCGCAACTCACTGTCTCATGTGTGTTGTGTCGTCACTAAGTCGTACGGGCAATCCCTGCTTTTCAGCAGATAATGTTTCCTTGTAATGGTTACTCACGAAAAGCCATAACCTATTGATTGCACAACATCGCGGAATGTAATCTCACCCGTTGCGTTCCTCTCTGTTACACGGTTTCTAGTCTTCATAGTCATCCTCACAATAGCCTCCGGCTATATGTCCGTTTCCTTCGGGAATCTGCAATTGTCTGAGCTCTGCGAGTCAGCCGTTTTGTTTCTGACCTCTCACAAGTTGATTATTTAACGACGCTAGCAGTATCCAGATTGTATAGCGTCGGAGTAGGCAGTGGACTGCCGATCACAGTGGCCGGCCGCACGGTCTAGGGCGTGAACTGTCTTCGATCGCTCGAACGTTGGGATCGTGGGGTCGAATCCCAATCAACGCTTGGATGTCTGTCTGCATTTATTCTGTGTTCTGTATACGTAGAGGCCTTGCGACAGGCTGATCCCCCGTCCAAGGAGTCCTACCGACTCTCTAAGATTAAGAAACTGAAGTGAAACAAAGCGTTTCACGGATGGCTTATGCTCCAAGTGGGACCAATAAGATTAGACAGATAGATAGATAGATAGATAGATAGATAGACAAGCAGACAGCGGACAGTCAGTGGGTAAAGTGAAATTCTCGGAGAAAACGCATCACTTTCCCACTGAAAGTGTTATATGCGATCTGACCTGAGTTCAAACCCGGCAGTCGTGCTAGGAATTCGGCGACTATCCGCCCCAGCTATGGCTTCGAAGTCACTAAATACAAGATTATTCTCCTGAATGTTTTTAAGGTAAAGTAAAGTTGTCCCTGTGATTTAGTAGTTAAGCACTGTACCATGAAGATATATGGGGCAGTGGAGGTACAGCTCCACCATTCTTGACCTCCACACTAGATGGAATTGTTAGCTTCACGCTGTTGCCGCTCTAAACCCGGGGGAAAGAGCCTCCGGTACCTTTTGGATGGGAGGCTTGGTAGGTCCCAGAGCTAGTCTGGACGCTGTGGAGAAGGGAAAAATCTTGCCTCTTTCTGGAATCGAACCCGGGCCGTCCAGCTCGTAGCTCTGGATGCTTTAAAAATTGTATCTAATGTGGTTCAAAATTTGACACGTCATGAAAGTTGTGTTCCCGCTGTTTAGTTAAAGTATACGTTGGTTCACGGGTTAGCGTTCATGCTTCATATTAGGAAAACCCCGAATTCGAATCTCGCCTCAAAAACCGATTGTCACTGAACAAGCTGGTTAGGGTGGTGTTAGTTCTGACTCCCATTCGTTAGGTGCCCAGTTCGAATCTTGATCGAAATACAAAAGTTTCTTGTGGTTTTATTAAGCCATCTGGCCAGATGCTGGGATAGTACCTTAAACCATTTCCCGACTACTTCCTCACACATCCTCTCACATACACTGTACGCTGTCATCCAATCACTGGACATTATATAGTCTGATTTACTGACAGCGTAGTTAAAACAAGTATAAATAAAATAATTGGACATCTACTATCGTGTCTAGGCATTTGGTAGCGTAGTTGGTTGAGGCATTATGTTGTAAGACGAAGGTAGCGGATTCGATTCCCGGCGAGGTCACTGGATTTTTCAATTTACATAATCCTTCCAGCTCCACTATGGCCCTAGGGTCTACTCAGACTCTTAACAGAAATTAATACCAGGAATCTTCCTGGGGGCGTAAAAGGCGGCCGACGCGTAAGGCTGATAACCTTACCTCCATCTTTGAGCTAATTTTCTAGAAAATGTGGAAGCCTCGACGTCTCACAGCCCTATGGCCCTCCACGGGATAGCCTTATTTACCTTTGACTGTTGTGGCTGAGGTTTCCATGTCTCTGTACACACCACGGTTTAGTTAACACCACTCCTTCCACATCCCTTCCAGTTCATTGTTCACTAATCATACTGTTAACATTACGTATTCTGAGCTCCTGACAGCGTCGTTAAACAAACGGTAAATTAAATGAGATTTGCGTTAAGTTATCTTGTCACCGACCGTGTTTCATTCTTTCACATCATAGCTCTTCGGGATGCCACTTCTCAAGCAGTTAAACTGCGCAACGTGTACTGTAAATCAATCTAAGCGGATTATTTGGATCTGAATGTTGTAAGCATAAATTAAAACAAGAAGGCAGCATTATCTGTCAGTCTTACCTGCAGGTCGAGGCCACAGAGCCCTTCCTGGATCTTGGGAACGAAAGGGCAACCTGAGCTTGTTCCTGACCCAGGTGTCTTGCAATGGCACAGCGAAAAAGTTATCTACGACGACGAAATATCAAAGAATTTGTGAGAGATAATCCAATAAGGCTTTTGTTACGATTAATTTTGGCATTGGAACCGTCCTGACACCAAAAAATGGTGGGTATTTTGGGATATATAATAAATTGATCGGTATCGAGTTGGTTGGATCGTAAAGGGTCCTGATGATGGTGTATAACACTAAAAATTACTGGGTTTTGGGGCTTTGTCCATCGTCCGGTATTCTAGAAACTAGAAAACACAACGTTCCGGAAGCTGGAGGTGTTTCTGTCCTCAGGTGAGGGTGGGAGAAACACCTGCTCTATTTGGGTCCCTTAAAAAGAACCAACTTCAGTCACTATCATATTCACTACAGCTATTTATTTACCTGAGACTAGGATAATTCGGAAGAAGATAACAGGAAAATATACAATAAAAATTGTGGTAAAACACGCACTTGTGTGAACTAAAATGGAACGGAAAATATAAATTTATGGTACAAACTTATGCATTGGTGCTCATGTCGGCTAGGTTTGTAACATAAATTTCTACCTCCAATTGTTTCCTATTTCCACGCATGTGCGTGCTTTATCACAATGTTTATTGCATATTTTCTTGTTATCTCCCCTCTGAATTAGCCTGGTCTCACGTGATTAAATAGGTTAATGTCCATGTATTTATTGTCCTCGATCAAGGTTTTCCGTGAGTTTCCTCGGTCCTAGAGCAAATGCTGAGTTGGTACCCAAATTCCTCGTTGCACTGCATGTCTCACATGCAGCCCTCCCATTGTTAACATCAACATTTCGCCCTAATATAGCCCTCCCAACGTTAGCAAAAAAAAAATTACTATAATACACCCCTTCTAGCGTAATATAGAAATATATAATATATAAAAAAATCCGATTATATGCTCTATTCATACCAGAAGGACAAGCGGGCACTGCCTGGGAACCTTAAAAATCGGAGATATAGTTTCTTATCCCCCCTCCAATATAGTGTCTCTCACTACCACTCCCTTCTTATTCTTATTCTTCTTCAACAACATTATTTATTATCCGTCATAATTGTAACACTTCTTTACTCACCACTTAATCTTAATTTAATTTAACATTTTACACTTTGACACTGTTAAACTAAAATTAAGATTAAGTGGTGAATAAACAAGTGTCCAAGTCTCCAATAGTCGTTTCCTGGTGACGGATCCTACCGATGGAGATTCATCATCATCCGTGCTCACGTCCTTGTCGTCTGGCGAATGTTCCACCACTGACTCATTGCTTCAGCTATCTCCCAGGCTGGCGGCCATACCGCACCAACCTCATAGTCTTCTCCTCTCAGACTAACTGAAGCTCCTTCTTGTCCCGCTTTTAACATCTCGGCACAGACAACACAGAAAACACCGCTCTTCTGATGCTGTCCATTTGTTGCTTGTTAAGAATCTATTGCCTAGAAGCGGGTTTTGTTTCATTGTTTGTTTCGCGGTCGTTACCTAGCAACGGGTTTCTGTATGCTACAAGATGTATGAGGGTGTCACATTTTGTGTAGCGTATGGTGATTAGTAAAGTTCCAGATTTTTTAAATCAGAGGAAGAGGCCAAGGCAAGCATGGCTGCCAGCAGGCCCCTGCAATTTACATATACATATGTACGTAGATTTTCCCATAACGCACATATATTACATAACAAGCTGATAATTACAGCTCTGGAGGGCACTGAACAATTGTATTACGCACGTAGAAGGTTATTTTATCGTAGATTAAATCCCCATGGGTATTGGAATGTGCAGAACCAATTTGGGTGGGATAGTCCAGCAAGGTTTGTTGTTATACGAAAGACTAGTGTTTCTCTGTCTTCGTGGTTACCACGAACTTACACAAAGCTGAGGCATTCTGGGTCACGTTCACAGCACAGCACGGTGAGCTGTAGCAGTTGTGTATCCAGGCCTCTGAACTGCCATAAGATACTTTTTTATTAAATAATTTCTGTGCGTATTGGTTAGCTGTGAGGTTATTGTATTGTAAGCATTGTTACTTCCGGAACCCATGTTTTGTTCTTCAGCTTTTCTTGAGCAAGTTGACTGAAGCGGTAACGTTTCTGGATTGTATTCGGGAGGTAACCGGTTCGAGTCCTGGCTGAGACACCAACTGCTCGAGGTATAGCATGATGTTCCTAAGTCTCTCCAAGAAAATTCCTGGATAGTACTTGAAATAAAACCAAGAACACTTCCCAGTTCGTTATTCACTAACGTGTCATCCAGTCACTCGCCGCTATAGCCCAGCGTCTGTGTTACTGACAGCGCAGCTATGTCAACTGCAAATAAACTCTTCCTCAACGAGGGGGGGAGGGGGCGCTGTCTAAAACACGAGATCCCTTCGCTGGCTGGAACACTGTGGTCGTGATTCGACTCCCATTAGAGGCGTAGATGTATGGCCTGAGTTTTTCAGTGTTCATGTAGGTTGCGGCCTTGCGACGGGCTGATCCCCCGTCTATGGAGTCCTATCAACTCTCTGTAACATTCATAGTTTGGAATTGATTCAAATGGGATAAAGCCAAATTCCTTAATCTGTCAAAGGAAGAAGAAGAATTTTATTTTTTATTTATCTCTCTCTTTTCCTGTATTATATTCTTGTTTTATTGTTTCGTCTCTTTTACATTGGTTTCTTTCCTTTCTTTGTTTTTTGTATTTTTTCCTCTTCCTTTCCTTCCTGTGCTTTCGTGTCCCATGCATCAGTTTTTGTGCCATGAGCGATTTTTGAGGACTTTATAAAAGATGAATGAGGTTCATAAAAATACGGCTTATACTGCTCAGACACGAACATATACCAAATTCGCTTAAGGCCGTGTTACTGCAGACCCTCAGTAAAAATTGGTTACGGAATCCGATGAATAGTTTCGGGAATGAGAAACCCTCCCCACTGTGGGTGTCTGTTACACGTTTTGTGCAACGAGAGAACAAAAGCGAGCGAAGGACGTAGGTGTACACCCACACGAGTCAAAGTCTGAGAGCGTAAGATGTAGCCGGTGGACTGAATGTTACGTACCAACATTGAACGCAACGGTTTACGTAACCGTTGCAGGCTGCACTGCGGGAAGAACAANTTATATCTGATTAAAACATGTTTTGCTAAGAGGTGGAAGTGGCTATCGCTGGGGATTAGGCCTACTTAACAGAAACGTCCAAGTTGCTCGTATATTGAGTAGTTAACGAACTTCACGGTCTGTTACTACCCTATCCCGCCCTTAAATATTATGTTGAGCCAGTTCTATCTACCTCCAGTCCTTACAAACTAGTTAACCAGAGTTAGCTTCTATCTTATTCTTGGTGTTCCAGTGACTATTACCAAAAGGTTTCGGCCATGCGAACTACATACCCAGTCTGTAGTTCATCGCCATCTCTGTAAGCTCCGGGTGATGCCACAGCGGAGCAGATAACAGCAGGATCGCAGCGGTTGCTTCTTGCGACAGAAGTTGGCAGACCTGTAGGATCTGCTTTTCAAGTTTTATCTTTCTAGAACTGCCTGGTCACAAGAAATACAAGCCTAAACATGCATTTTTCATTGTAATTCTTAACCAACTGTAAAAAATGTGAAATATTTCGCTTTCGTTCAACAGAGACAACATAACTCTCCGATCGAGATGGCTGAGTCGGTAACGCGCCTGACATCTATCCCGGAGGTGCCCGGTTCGAATCTTGGCTGGATAACGATTATCATAGGAGATTGTTTGTGGTTTCCCGAAGTCCATCCAGCCAATGCCGAGGTGATAGCTTAAGTTAATCTACGAGTGTGACCGTCTCCTTCCTCATCCTTTCTAATTAATTAATGTCATTCGACACCTTATAATTACCAACCGCGTTGCCAATCTATCTATGACTCTGCAGTCCTTTGTTGGATCTTGTTAAATGATCTATAAAACATAAATAGAAGACCAGAAAGAAAAGAAATAAGGACAAGAGAAGAAATGGAAGAATGAAGGAAAAGACAAAAGCAGAAACACAGTGCAGAGACATAGCACATTTGTACTTTTGTCATACACGACTGACCTTGACTACGTTGTCATGGTAACGAAATCGATTGTTGCAAGGTGAACTACTGTTAGTTTTTGGATACCGAACAAAAACTGAATCCGTATGATCGATAGGGCCGATTTCTCACAAGCGATCGATGTTTGAAACGAAATGAATGTCATTTGGTTGTATTGTTTGTTACACTGCTTACATAAGACATGCATTTATTGTGTAAATATTTTGCGCCACTAATGCACGTAGCTGTATTTTCATGAACATGTCATCTATGCAGTTTTATTTAGGGCAAATTTCTATGAAAATTATTGAAATGCAATAAATATTGTTACAGTCGTCTTGGAAAAAATCACAGTTTTGTTTCTTGTGGCCTATCTAAAGGTTTCCTCATTGTTCATATTGGCCGTATATCGACTTACGACCAGAGAGGCGCTTCCGCAGATCCATACATACAAACAGGGAGACAAACGATATTTCAAAAGATAATTTTTTTTGGCGGGGGATTCAATGAAAATTTTGAGGATGACCGTTTCTGCAACACGTTAGTCTCTCGCGAAAGTAAAATGGTACAGAGATTTTGGAACACATTGACTTTCTACCTTCAGGACATCCGGCAATTTAGATGAAGGGTAACAAATCTTGAAGAAAGCCGTCCTCTGGGATGTGGTACCGTGCAGATACTGTTTTAACCACATTCCAGAAGACGGCTTTGTTCATAGTCACCGCCGTGAAAATCTCAAATCTTACATGGTAACAAATCTTGTTCCCAGCAGTTCCTTTACTGTTGTAATTCAGTTGTTGCTTGTTAAAAATCTGCTGCTTAGCAACGGTTGTTGTGCTGTTTGCTTCGCTGTCGTTGCCTAGAAATATCTATACGCTACAGTATTTTACTCTTAACAATGGAGTCAAAGACAATTATGGCTATAATTAAACATGACGTTACTCTAGTGTTAGGTGAGTATCTGGGTTACGAATTAGAATTCGTCGGGCGTATTTGCAATTTAATTTGTTCAATCCATTTATGTTAATTATACATACATTATTTAAAATATGTCATCACCAACTAGAGTCAAATAATTCACTGTTCAAATAGATTTAGCTGCAAGTAATTACAGGTTAATTGTGTACAGTGCTGTAAAGTACGTCGGAGTCAATTATTGCCAACATTTCAGAATATTTCAGTGCATAATTCTTACAGTCTAGCCCAGGGGTTTTAAATTTTTGTTATCGCTTCACTTCTCGGCCGCTTTAATTCCGAGGAAAAAGCACCCGGTACCCATTTGATAGACGGAATGACGTGGAGAAGAGAGAAATCTCGCCCCTACGTGGACTCGAACTCAGCCCTCTCGGCCGTACAGCCGGGAGTCATTCGCTATACCGACTGCGATATCCCTGATCCCTTGCTGTACCTACAGTACGCTATAAAATGTAACTGCAATTCACGAGAATGTATGAGAATACTTCTCTGTCTTCAGCAATATTTTCCGAAATCACCTCTATTAAATCTTCCTGACGTGCCTGCTCTTCCTGGGTACAGCTATATTTGAAATAATCCTTGAAGTGGGGTCCCGATCCACAGTTAACACACCGTGGTCCAGCCAATTTAATCACTTTCAGTTAAGGAATAACAATGTTTCCTATGATCGATCAGTAGCAGTGAGTTGGAACTTCTTTGTAGCCTGATGCAAGTTTCGATTATCCGTTTCCGTTCGGCACAGGAAATGTCTCGGTTAGTAGCCCTGATCATTCCCGGCTGGACGTACTCGTATTTGAGATTTGTGCACCATGTCTCAACAGCTGAACTTAACTGCACGTGACTATTTATCAATTTATATTTTTAAGAATTCTATATTTTCTTTTTATAACGCCATGTAGTCGTAGAAATTCAACACATATCATCTTCAGGCAACACGTTTTCAAGGAACCCACTGCACTGTGCACTTTGTCAACAGTACCCTTAAAAGTACATCGTCGTTTTTGGTGTTTTAGGATGTTTGTTCTTCTGTATTGCTGCCACATTGTGCCCCATTGGGTGTGCCGCTCTTTTGGTTGTGTGCATCTTGTGTTAATATGTGTCCCTTGTACTCTTTCCTCAAGATTGCCCTGTGTGGTCGAAACATGAAGCGCATAAACTACAGAATGTGTACATATTTTAATGACATTTTAAACTTTTTAACTAACATTTTAGTGAATTAAATGTAGATCAGGCCGGTCACGGTAGCCGAGCGGTCTAAGGCATGCACTGTCTTCGCTCGCTTGGAAACCGGGATCGTGGGTTCGCATCCCACTCAGGGCATGGATGTTTAGTTTGTGTGTATGCGTTTTTCTGTGTTTGTGTACAGGTAGAGGCCTTGCGACGAGCTGATCACCCGCCCAAGGAGTCCTACCGAATGTGTAAGATCTAGAAAAACCGAAGTGAACGGAGAGTTCATGGAGGTAGGCCTAGGCCCACTGGGTCTGTAGTGCCAAGGGAAAAAAGTGTTGATCAGTGTCATCTAAGCTTATATTAATACTGTCGCATTATAGAGGGAAAGAGACTACTAGAGAATTGTTGTATGTCACTTAGAGCTTGTTAAAAGCGGATACTTCGCTACATAGTAAAATTGTCATACTTCTATTCTGTCCATAGCGGATATGGCGATAAGTCATCGTTAAAGAGGAACGCAAACAGTTTGCTTCTTGCATATCGATTTTTTTTCTAAACTTATAAGTATTCTTTAATATATTTGTGTTTGGTTACAGTCATATGAGTGAGCAATTTGTCTTGCCTTATATTTACATCGTCCAATATACGGGACATAAACGTCATCATCTGACAAAAGAATGGACGCATTGTCATTACGTTCCCTTTATTACGCTATTCGTATCCTGCAGTGTTTTTGAATATCATTTTATAAAGGCAAATATATGCCAACACATCTTACTCCTGAGCACTAGACGCGCTGTGCACGCAGCCGGGGAAGTCCCTCAATGCATCCAGCGATTATGACTTTTCCACTATATCGGACATTGAAAATCGAACCAATGTTTTGCTTCCATGTGTTACGCAAGCAACTGGGTGTTCATGAAAAAGGGTTCCATGAAGATGGATTATAAAGTAGAGCCGGGATAGTGCAGTCGGTATAGCGACCGGGTACGGGCTGGACGACCGAGGGGTCGCAGTTTCAGCCCCAATGGAGGCAAGGATTTTCACTTCTCCACTTCCAGTCCTGCTTTGAGGCCCACCCAATCTCCCATTCAATGAGTAGCTGGGGTTCTTTCCCCGGGGATTAAAGCGGCAGGGCCGTGAAGCTAACCACACCTCTAACTAGTGACGAGGTCAAGAAAACGTGGATCTGTTCATCCGCTCCCCACACGACTTCATGGTGTAGTGCTTAATTACTTAAGCACAAGGACAACTTACCCTTTTTCCAACAGACTAAGTGACATGCAGGCCCGTTTCTAAGAAATAACTTTTTTTTATTGCTATTGGGGTGGGACTAAGTCCCTTGTGCTGCGGCCACTTCTGGCCTATTGTACCAGCCCCAGATGATAGGTGAGGGTGATTGTGGAGCAATTGGTGGAATGAAGATTGGCAGGGGAAACCGAAGTACTCGGAGAAAACCTTCCCCAGCGCCACTTTGTCCACCACAAATCTCACTTGACCAGACCCGGGATCGAACCCGAGCCGCCGCGGTGGGAAGCCAGCAACTAACCGCTTGAGCTATGGCGCGTCCGACACAGTTCCTCGTTGGTATTACTCTTACTTATGAGATTGTAAATTTAATTATATATATTCGGCTATTATATCAGCATGAGATTTTATGTAGCATGGAACAGTAATATATTCACCTGAAATTTCTTGTGCATTTGACAGATCCTTTATTTTTAGTACGAATAATCTTGAATTTGAGACAGCAAAATTTTGATACTAGCTCCGTGGAAGTCGGCCATAGGAATGAATGTGCTGGCGAGGACCAGCAGCAATTGTAAACGGCAGACCTATCCTCTCGTCAGAGAGGATCTTACATAAGGACTATGATCACAAAGTTCATTTGAAAAAAAAATTATATTCATGGGTCTCAAGGGGCTTGGCGCCAAAACAAACTGATTGAGGTAAACCTCCAGTCGTAAAGTAAACCTTCACCCTGACTCTGGCTCTGACCTTGAGAGTTATCATTTGAAAGTCAGCCTGTGAAGAGAAAACTAGGATACTGGTGTGAAATGGCCACCAACCTGAGAGTTAGTTGAGTTAGTTGAGAGATGAGTTCTGCTGTGAAAATAGGACCTGAGCGTGTGAAGCTGAATAATCTCCACTCTTAGAAGTCGTTGCCAAGGAACGGCTAGTGAAGACATTGCAGGCTGGAAAAATCTTAGCGGGTGCTGCGCTGACTTGTGAATTTTTGAGAGTAGAGGTAGTGCTGTAATTACTTGTAGTGCCGAGTCGTGTGTATAAGTGATCAATAAATCCATTCACCAATCAATACCCAGTCTATAGTCACATCCCTAAATCAATGTGTTATATCGACTTATCACAAAGTGTCTACTTAGAGACGAAAATGAGGACATGCTTCTGTGACTTTCGTGGGATTCGAACCCGCGATCCAGTTGTATATTGCTCTAGATTTCGCCGTCATTTTTATCTGCAGGATCTGATACATAATCATCTACTGAGAACCCACTGACACCCAGAATGTCGTAATATCAACTTGAATTTTTAAAATTTACAGAAAATGAATGTTGCAATATAATAAAGAAATACACGAGGATACAAGAAAAGAACTCTCTCATTCGGCCTAAAAATAAAATACATTAGTGGGAAGAGGAGGTCTGCAGAGGAGAGGCTGGGGTTGTATTCCTAAGCTGTCATTTATAAAAGGACAGCAAAGGAGATGTAGTAAGGTAGAGTGAGAGACGGAGTTATAATGAGGCCGGAAAAGGCTAATGCCTAATACTTGGAATACAGATTCATTTATGAAATGGGTTCATATTCTGTACTTTCCAAAAAGAAAACCATCATATGCGCCTGCACACCACTTTGTGAAGGCCTCCATTTTGCACAGTTCAGTGGTACTGTATGCAGCGACACGTGGTTGAGAGCGTGTGACGTAAAAACCACAATCATCCACATCTGATGGCGGAAGTATTTGTTAAATGCATGCAGCAAAGGACCCTGCTCTGTTACAGCGCTCCCAGTAACATGAGCGGGGCAGTGAAATGTTTTTGTTGTCATTCTGCGTAACCGATTGAACTTTGTGACCAGCCACTGCAGACAGAAAACTGCTGTTCAAATATGATCACGTTTCAGATAACATATTAGGCCTACACAGTCATAAAATATTTTTCCTCGTGTTCTGTTAAATATTTATCATATCGAAATGCATATAAATCAATTTGTGTGTATCGCATTGGGACATCCGATTTATATGATGTAGACTCATCAGTTTCTGGTAGATCAACCAGTTTAAAAATGAAGTAATGGAGTCAGTTCTACCGATATTGTCAAAGTGTGAACTTATTTCCATAAATGTCAGTATAGGTAACCAAGGTAAAGTTGATCCAGTGTTAGTTACTTGACCACCACGTCCTGAAGACGTATCGTGTAGTGTGGGCATAGCGTCATCATCCTTGACCTCAGCGTTACATGGAGGCGAGTGGTCAGCTTCACGCCTTCACGGTACTCATCAGATAGGAGGCTGGGTGGGCCCCAGAGCCGGTCTGCACCCTGTGAAGTTGAGAAAAATCACTTGCCACCGCTGGAAATCGAACCCCGGGCATCCAGTCTGTATGCTGTCGCTATACCAACTCAACTATCCCAGCCCCTAGACGGCTAATCCAGCATTTCACCGAAATATGTCCAGTAAACATTATACGCTGTAGCGTAGTTGGTTGAGGGGCAATGCTACAGGCCGGAAGGTCGCGGGTTCAAGTCCCGATGAGGTCATTGGATTTTTTTCAATTGACCTAATCCTTCCAGCCGCACTAGGCCCTGGGGTTTACTCAACCTCTAACAGAAATGAGTACGAGGAATTAATTAAATAATTTTCCTGGGGAGTAAAGCACTGCCGGCGCATAAGGCTGACAACCTTACCGCCATCTTTGAGCCGATTGTCTAGATAATGTGGGACCCTCAACGTCTCACAACCCTATGGGCCTTCACGGCCTGGTACAGGGATAGCTGTACTTTTTTTACTTTTTACTTTACTTGCTATGTTGGGTTACGTAGACTTGAAGCCGGGCTCCGCCGCTATTATCCCTGTTTAAACCACAGAATATCCAGAATGCATTACTATAATGATTTCCCTCTCCTTCCCTTCCGCATTTCATTCAAAGTAACAGCGTATAAAGGTTGAAACTTTCATAAATTCGACGTTAAAGCACGAATGAATGGTACTGAAGTGCGTTCTCTATCTTAATCACAACCCTTATCATAACTCTGCCCTGATATGTAAAGCCAGATGATTTTCATTCCGACTTTTCTGTTCAAAAGGGAGATAAATTTAAAGAGGGGTGATATTTCCGTTTCTCCAATGGAACATACGCAGTACGTAGGTAAATATACAAGTGATATACGAAAGTATGGATACAAATTCGACAATGTAATTTTAAAAATCTGCCAAAGGCTATTCACCAGTCATTAAAAAATAATTACAATCCTGCCTCGGAAGAAGTGATGCATACCCAAAGCGAGAGAGTGTATAAAAGGAATGTTCTATATTTAAATTTCACAAAAGTGACCATTCTATGCCAATGCCGAGTGAAGGCAAAAGTATGATACACACGCAAAAGCATAATGTAATGCAAAGGCCACGGGTACGTACGCTGTTCCTTTACTCGTGTTCATAAAGTGGAGTTTAGTAACGGATGGTCGTCAAATCCAACACGAAGAAAACTGCTCGGAGTTACCAATCTCATCAAATTTCGTATTTTCACCTGTGTGAGTGACTATAGACGGGGTTTGTATTCGTAATCGAATTTATTGGACCCTTACAAACCGTAACCACAAGTAACTACACCACTGTCGCTAATTCACACATTCTACAATTCACTACAGCACGCACTATGTCTTTTCGTTCTGTTATCTCTTCACCAGTCGTTGATGGGTAACGGCTTCCAACGGCGGGCATTCCCCTTATTCGGGGTTCCCGAACTATCCCAGTGCCTCAGCTGCAAGTTTCTAACAGCAACAGCTCACAACGACTGAGCGGTTCTCTTACCAACTCATTCACTCACCAACCAATCACTCTGCACTTCACTCAACTCAACTGAACTCGCTCTGCTCCACTTTACCCCTCATTAGCTTCGACGTGGACCATTTTTGGGCACTGTGGCACAGGGAAATGCCAACGTATACGTACATAGTCCAGTCTGGTGGATACCATCCAACTCTTCAATTCTTCCAAACACGGCTTCACCTCCCACTCACGCTCGCTGCTAGATCTAGATAAGGCATTTTGAAGGAGATGGTCGTGGGTCTCGTAGGGCCCAACAACAGATTACCCAACACCCCACACCCAGAGATACTAGAGAGTGATAATGCCTCAATGAAAAAAAAAAATACAGAAAAATACGGTACCCGTAACCAAGGATAACTGTGCTAGCGGAGGCAAGGAGACCCGACCCGACCGACAATAAACATGAAGATGGCAACTGCAGTGTTCGCCGAAACGTTGGAGCACCCTCAGCATTTTAAGTGGCGCAGACTCGAGAGCCGAAGTAATTTTTGTTTATTGCTAGTGGGGTGGGACTGAGTCCCTCGTACTGCGGCCCCTTCTGGCCTATTGTACCAGCCCCAGATGATAGGTGAGGGTGATTGTGGAGCAATTGGTGGAATGAAGCTTGGCAAGGGAAACCGAAGTACTCGGAGAAAACCTGCTCCAGCGCCACTTTGTCCACCACAAATCCCACTTTACCAGACCCGGGATCAAACCCGGAGCCAGCTATGGCGCGGCCACGAGCCGAAGTCATACACTGAACCCGAGCCGTGGAAACCTTAGGCCTAGAAATGATGAAGTTACAGAGAACATTTGGTCTGTAGTGTGCAGTTTTATTTGGGATGGTGTATTTAAGATTGATTACTATGGTAAGTTGTTTTTGGGTTTTAATTGTAAGGGGGCCGGAAGGGGTTGGAGGTCGAGTTGTAGAGCAGACATGCGATGCGGGGGAAGTACTTGTCATTTAGTTCTCTGAGTTATAGCGCCAGGAGAAGCCGCCATATTGTTGCACGGGTTGTAGACATAGATACTGGTCATTGAGACTGTGAACAAGAAGATAAGGTCAGGCAATGGGCTAATTATTCAGCAGGCGCCGGAAGCATCCCACAACTCATGTGAGGAAGGTAGGGGAAACGTCTTGTTTTGTCGTGTCACTGACATTCTAATGCTATAAGTAAGCAAATTTGTCCCTGCACTTAACTAATTAAGCACCATGCCATGAAGACGTATGGGGGAGTGGATATATAGATCCACGTTTCCTTGAACTCGGTACTAGTTGGAGGCGTGTGGTCAGCTGCACGCTCCGGCCGCTTTACTCCCAAAAGTAACCTCCGATACCCGTTGAATAGGAGGCTAGTTGAACCCCAGAGCCTGTCTGGACGACGTGGAGAAGAGAAAATTCTTGATCCTACTGGGATTCGAACTCTGACCTCTCATTCGTCCAGCCCATAGCCAATCGCTGTACCGACTTCTTAGTCATATACAACTACTGAGAAGGCAACGTTGTAGAATTGTATTTTGAAGGTAGTTGCTTCGAATCTGGGTCGGACCACATTGTCCTGGTACAGTTTCTTCATGCTTATTGAGTCTGAGTGTAGTAATGCCTTGAAATAGGTCACTGTTGTTTCTCCCGACCAATCGCACGCCCCGAGATGTCAGCTGCAGGCTGAACAACCGAGGAATGAGCCTTCAATCCCCGGGAACCTGTCCCTGAAACATTTCGCTTACACTCATCTAGTTCCGAGGTTAAGAATGCATGGAGTCATACTAGCACTCCTCCATACGTCTTCATGGCATGCTATTTAATAAAACAGAGAGAGAACTTAACCTTTAGCCTTACGCATTTGTCACGCACGCTCATGTTCACATGTCACTGGACATGATATAGCATCTAAAATTGAAACTGAGGTCTTACATAATCAGCAAACAAACTTGGAGAGAATTTCTGCCTGTTGATGTGCTCCTTTCTGCTGAGTCTGCGTTGCTGATTTCGGAAGATTCAGAGGGACTTTAGAATTGCCTATTTAAAGGCACAGTATATCATATTCAGTATTTAGAGTACGGTTCTGACCCCCCCCCGCCCGAGCCCAAATAATGGCTGTTGACACGGAATTAATTCATTATTAGGTTATTTAACGACGTCGTGTCAACTGACATAAAATTAGATGGAAAATGATCACAAGAGATAAGTAGGGAAATGTGACGCAAATACAACGGATAGAGAGAACAGTTTAGTTTAAAAATTACAATTTTAAATCTTGAAGCCGGAAAAGGCATCTAGAGCAGCCTAGATCATGCTGCTACTGATGATGGTGATGAGTAGGTAAGAATTTGGAAGGAACGGAATATTATGTATTCCGTAAATGCACTATTCTCGCACTATCCTGGAGGGACCGGAGGAAATCCGCGTCACACAGAATAATCCTCAAAGCAATTTAGCGTCTGCGTGTAACCTCGCTAAAACGATTGTAGTAGAGGCTACTTGCGTCACTCACTCACCAATGGAGCTGAGCTCTTCTTGAGAAGCCGCCAGTTGTGCAGCTACTCAAGAACTTCCCAGCGTTTTATGGAACCCGAATGTTCATTACCGTGTTCACAAGAGCCCTCCACTGGTCCACGTTAAGTGGGTCCCTTGTCACTGCGGCATGGCGCGTCTTCACGTTGTGGATGGAGGAGGCGGACTCCAGATATGGAGGGAAGTTGCGAATATATTGAATTAGTAATCGCGGACAGCCGACAATGGTTGGACCTTCAGCTTGGGGGTTGGGCATGGGGCTAACAACTTCTGAACGAAAAAATAAGCTTGTTACATAAGATCATAAGAAGCTTCGGACCTGACTGATTCTTGTGATAAACGACCTAAGAGAAAGATAACCTGCGTACTTAGTAGAATTTCTTTTCCTTGGCACCACAGCCCCAGTGGGCCTAGGCCTACCTCCATGAACTTCTCCTTTCACTTCGGTTTTTCTAGATCTTACACATTCGGTAGGACTCCTTGGGCGGGTGATCAGCTCATCGCAAGGCCTCTACCTGTACACAAACACAGAAAAACGCACACACACAAACTAAACATCCATACCGTGAGTGGGATTTGAACCCACGATCCCGGTTTCCGAGCTAGCGAAGACAGTACATGCCTTAGACCGCTCGGCTACCGTGACCGGCACTTAGTAGAATTAGGATATTAAAATTTGTGCAATTAATTGGACAGAAGTCCGTCAAGAAACTCACAGCTTTTTATCTAACCAGAATATTGATTACAGTGTCCAGAACAGATCACCACTTTTTCCTTCTCTCACTCATATGAACCTGATCATGCATTCACGTGTTGTTCTCATTCCCATGTCGTACTCACATGTACGTCTTTTAGTTCTCACTTCGCCTTCTCTGACACAGTTGTGTACACGCCTCTCATCTATACCGATAGCAGTCTCGTTCTCACATTCAAGAGAACATAATCAAAGGTTATTAACTCAGATCTCATTGCCAATGAAATATACGTTTAAAGTTATGCAATATAAATCCCCTATGTGCCAGCTGGAGGATAAAATCAAGAAGCTTATTACTAAACAAATTATTATCGACTGTTTTAATTAATTTTTATTTAAAAAGAAGCGTATAAATGTAACGAACAGTCAGTACGAATGGGTTACCATGTGACGCGGTAGCTAACGATTTTCGGATAAATTCCCCCATAACCACTGGCCTCTTGGAAATTATTTAATAACTGCTACTCAGTTTAGTTTATTAATTCGCGATGAAACGAAACAGAATAATTATTGAATGTGTACACATATCAAACATGGCGTAAGCCTATGTAAATCCAAGTGAAAAAGAATTTACAATACACTGCCCTAAAGTGGGCGCAGACTCGTGTTATTAGGGATAAAAATGATGTTGGCTGATTAGAGGGCCGATGTGAGCTGTAGCAGCTGAGGCGAAGCGTGGGCCAACGCGATTATTTGCAGATATACTTCGCTGTTCTCTTTATGCCATAAAATCCTAATAGTACTGCGTCATGTTGAATGCACGTCCTCTACTTGCAGGTAGCCCTAATTCTCTCCGTAGATGGAGCTGCCAACATTAGTCTGTCTGCCGTCAGCTTTCATCTTTTTCATGAAAAATGCTTATTTGATAGAGGTTCTTGGAAATTATACTATTGTAGCATGTATGTTCATGGCTAGGCAGCCACCAGCGCGCCAATGGACTGGCCGAGCAGGGATCACGTGGGAACCTCAACAGACACAAACGCAACAGTGATACAGCAACAGAGAGACGAGTTTTTCTACTCGGTCCGTGCTAAAGGGTTATAAGGAGGAGAATTGAAGCAAGAATAGTCAGTCTCGTGTGGAGGCGGGAGCGAATACTTCCACCATAGCTATGCGAGTCGTGGGAGGCGACGAAAAGGGAAGTCTCGAAACTGGGAAAAAAAAAAAAAAAACATGGTTACGAGTCATACAGGACTCTGACCCGAGAATGACTGCGTTGCGAGCACCAGCAGCATATATACTAAAGACAGTTCGGGAACCCAGAGGAAGGGGAACTTCCGCTGTTGGAACCCGCTACCAAGCAACGGCAGTGAAGACGGCGAAGTGGACACTAGTGTGTGTGTGTGTGTGTGTGTGTATAATAGTGTACTGTAAAGTGTTGTCCGCGCTGCATCAAAGGGTCCAATAAATCCGATCACCAATCGAAACCCCGTCTGTAGTCACTCACTCATTCACGTGACAGCATTCTTAACATGGTCTTGAGTATAATTTGGATTTGATATTTTCATTTCTATTTATATAAAACTCTCTGCCCATTTTGTAAGGAGTTAATAGCCATTCAGTAAACTTAAATTCCTTGTAGTGTAATAAATGTTTTAACTCTTTAAAACATTGCAATGCCTTACATGTTTTGGCCTAGCTTGGTCATGCTCAAGAGGCTTCCCAAAATTATAATATCCACCTTTGTATTTCAGTCTTTTCCTGCGCTCTTGTTACGAGACATGAACATGCACTTATTCCCTTTGTTTTCATTTATAGATCAATTACTGTGCTGTAGTCTAATACAGTGCTCTGCCTTATATTCGCCCAATAAATTATATGAGTACAGACGTGACGCTGATGTCTTCGGTTTAATTCTTTTCCACCTCTTAATTCTTTCTTTAAGTAATCTTAAGCTAAGTTTTAACCGTGACAATAACTCATGCGTTAATTTCAGAAGCATTTCGGAAGTACTACAGCAGACATTTTCACTCTTATATTGTTCTGCACTTTCCATTAAAGCAATTCGAATCACAATAGACGGAACAGTTAAGAGCTTTAAAGGGTGAAATCATTCTGAATTACATTCAAATTTGAGTTTCCTTCGTTGTAAGGAGACATATTGAATCCTCAATACAGAGATTAGAGAGTTGTAATGGGTTAGGCATGTAGCTATGACTGGGGACAAATTTTGAATGTTGATTATTTGTAAGGAAACAAGTTGGAGAGCTCAGCCGGAGATGGGAGGACGAAATTGTGATTAACCTTAAAGAAATACTGGCTGCAAATAGCGGATGTACTTTTTATCTGAACCCATTTCCTCCTATTCTTCTGTCTATGAGAATAATTAAATGGATAAGTGTTTCTGTTTTCAGTTTGTTGTACAACCCTCTCAATGGCACAGACTGCACGGCGACGAGTGATAAGATGATTAATTTAATTATAAATTACGAAGGATGTGAAAGAAATTGGTCGTGTCCTAATTTGAGATATTATACCGGAGCTTTCGCGGCGGAAATAAAGAGAACTATATAACCTTGATGAAGGTAGCTTGTCATCAAGCTGAGATATGAAATCATGACCTCCAGTTGCGACGTAGGAATAGTGCCGGTGGGAATTATTTAATTTTAGTTATTAACGGTATTAAGAAGTCGGGATAGTTCAGTGGCTGTAGTGACTAGATACGCATTGAACGGCCGAGGGGTCGGAGTTTGAGTCCCGGTAGGGTAAGATTTTTCTCTCTCCACGTCCTCGAGACCCAGTATTCTATAAAATGGCTACCCAGGGGTGTCTTTCATGGCGGGTAAAGCGACCAGGACAGGAAGGTGACCACTCAACTCCAACTAGTGCCGAGGTGAAGAATGCGTGGATCTATACATCCACTCCCCTATACCTCTTGGTGTCGTAATGCTTAATTAATTAATCACAGGAAAGGCCAATCAGTGGCCGCCGTGCCGAGTGGACCCAGTCGGACTCCACCCCCCACTAAGCGAATTAAAAAAAAAATTAATCACAGGAACAATTTTACATTTTACCTCATTAGCGATATTGAAGTTTCCGGTTATTGTATCAGAAATTTAGTTATTGAACGTCGAAGGAAACAAGCCGAATTTATCGTTTGAGCTTCCTAACGAATGTTTTCGAAAATAATCTCTCTGTTTTTGTCTGACCACCAGGAAAGATTCGCACCAACACTCTGGAGGAAACACTCGCGTTATTTAACTTTTAGCAGTTGGTAAACATGATTGCCAGTCTCCCTCCTTTGGATTTCCGTTCCTTGTCCTTTGTAACCACAACCGCCCGGACTCTGAAGTCTCGGTGTTTACGAGAATTATCTTTATTTCTGTGTTCGCGGTTTTCCGCCTTCAGTTTTGGTGAATATTTTAATCCTATATTGTCCAGCTCCTATTTAATCTTGCTGTTTGTGACGGAGCATTGCAAGTGGAATAGTTTAACGGTCGAACACTACACTTCCATCACCGAAACGAGGTTAAAGTACAAATCATTTGTTTTTATTTCAAGCTTGTTTCGTGGTGTCATATGAGCCCAATTCATTTCTCTTTAGCTCTCCGCCTGTACGAATTTAATGATAACGACAGGCTGGGAATGTCATGGTGGAAATAGGTGTCATGAAAATGCATACTTAACTGAAATATATTGACAGATTGTAGCTTCCAATAGCTTGAATTATAGATACACATGAATGTCGAAACCACTCATAGATTTAAATTTTAATGAGTGTTGTAACTAACTGAAATTATATAACTGTAGCTAATTAGTTAGTTGATTATTAAATAGGTGACTTATGGCAATAAAATATTTACCAGAATTGAAAGAGGGGAAAGTTCGAAAGTTCTTTAACGAGCAACTTCGTAATTTGTACTTATCGACATATATTGTTTAGATGATCAAATCAAGAAGAATTATTTGGGTGGGGCATGTAGCATGCATGAGAGAGAAGATAAATCCTTACGAAATTTTGGTAAGAAACCCTGATGGAAGGAGTTCATCCGCAAGACCTTTACATAAATGAGAGGAAATTATTAATGTGGATTTGAAATAAACAAGATGGGAGGTTGTGAACTGGATGCATCTGTCTGAGGCAGGAATTACTGGCGAACACTTTAATACGGTGATGAGCCTTCGGTTCCAGAAAATGCTCTAAATTAACTAACCGATTAATTCCATGTACTGCAGGTATTGTTGAAGAGGTAATAGTGTATAGTAAGGGCACGCGATAGGGCCGCGCCATAGCTCAAGCGGTTAGTCGCTGGCTTCCCACAGCGGCTGCCCGGGTTCGATCCCGGGTCTGGTCAGGTGGGATTTATGGTGGACAAAGTGGCGCAGGGGCAGGTTTTCTCCGAGTACTTCGGTTTCCCCTGCCAATCTTCATTCCACCAATTGCTCCACAATCACCCTCACCTGTCATCTGGGGCTGGTACAATAGGCCAGAAGTGGCCGCAGTACTAGGGACTTTGTCCCACCCCACTAGCAATAAAAAAATGGCATGCGGTAGAGTATTAGGTTGCGGCAATATGTTAAAAGCCAGAACTTCGCGGTTTCGAGTCCCGATGAGGTCATTGGATTTTTCAATTCACCTAATCCTTCCAGCCGCAATATGGCCCTGGGGTTGACTCAGCCTATAACAGAAATGAATACCACGCCTCTTCCTGGGGGCTAAAGGGCGGCCAGTGCGTTAAGCTGACAACCTCACCACAATCTGAGAGCCGAATTTCTTGAGAAAATGTGGGAGCCTCGACGTCTCACACAACCAATGGGCCTCCACGGCTTGTTACAGAGACAGCTTTACCTTTTAATACATGTAAATACAATTTACGTTTTAAATGACTCCTTCATGGCAGAAACCTAGGTTTCTGATACAAGGCCCATTTTTCTACACAATGAATAAGCAACCTGTAATTTACTTTCTGAGATGTTTATTTAAATATACGAGATCTTATATTTTCATGGCCTGAATATGAAGGTCGTGTCTGCTGAGATGTGATACCGTGTAGTCCGGTAGAAAGTACCGATATTTTGGAGGAATCAACTGCCTCCATCTTCATGGTAAAATACATACTATTCTATTCGCCTCTCGTTCTGGAAGTCAGTAATCTTTTATTGAAATAAGCGTGGACGTGTCTCATTAACTTCAGTAAAATTTCTGGAACAGGAAGGAAGAGAACGAAAAAAAATTGTGTAAAAAGCGTACTTGTCCCCATTCTTAACCAATCAGGCAACACGCCATGAAGGAGTATGGGGGAGTGGATGTACAGATCCACGCCATCTTGACCTCTGCACTAGTTGGATGTGAGTGGTCAGCTTCACGCCTCGGCCGCTTTACCCCCGGGGAAACAGTCCCAAGTACCCATTGGATAGGAGGTTGGACCCCAAGAGCCAGTCTGGGCGAGAAGAGAGAATTCTTGCCCTTCCCGGGGCTTGAACTCCGACCCCTCTATCGTCCAGCCGGTTGCCAGTTGCTATACCGACTGTGCCATCCCGGCTCTGAAAAAATTGGGAAAATTTACAAGCTGAAGGCAGTGAATCATGGACTTTGAAGATTAAAAACTGGACTAGAATACAAGTAGTTGGGATAAAAAGCTTAAGACTCTCAAAAAAGAAATTTGGTAAAATACGTAGGATGGAAAATGAAAAAAAAAACTGATGCAGAGGTTAGAAGTCTGTAGTCGTAACAGAAGAGGCAGAGAGACAAGGAAGGACTCTGAGGTGGTCACAGATATGTTGCCTCACGTTGGTTTCTTGCTTGGCTTTTTCTTGAACCCTGAAGACGGATGTCACATGTTCCATTCAGCGGACTACACGATGTTGTATCCCGGAAGATAGAGCTCTTCAAATGGCAGGAAGGTGGCAGGATGAATGCACGAAACTCCTAGCCATCCCTTACAAAGTATGGAGCAAAATGCATGTGAGACGACACAGGAAGAGATGCAGTCAGGATGAGGTCGCTTAATCGCTAGTGTCCAGAAGAGGAAAGGTAATGAAGAAAGCAGTCTTCTGGGATGTAGCACCGTGTGGATGTGTTAACCGACGTTTCGGTAGACCAGGAGACCAGGTCTGCTTGTACCGGTTCTCACCGCTTGCGGATTTCTTATTTTTCCTTCTACCCTGAAGATGGAGGCGATATGTTCCTCCGAAACATCGGTTAACACGGTGCCACATCCCAGAAGACTGCTTTGTTCATAGTCATCGCCGTGGAAACCTCAAATCTTACAAGAAAAGGTTATGTTCAAGGAAAAATTAAGAGTGGTCTGGTGACGGATGTGTGGCCCTCTTAAATTCGAAATCTGCTGTTCTCTTGTATGTTATTTTAAGATGCGAATATAAAATACCGACCTACGTAACCAAAATTTGGCCCGTTCTGTATGCGCAAAACACGGACAGTCGCCTTAGTGGACGAACAAAGAGATAAACGGTGCATGAAAGCAAAATTCTGAGGAGAACACTTGCACCAAATAAAGAGGGCGCTACACAAGAATGGACGTAATTGCATAAAGATGAGTTTCGTACAAATTTTGCCTATTAAGAGCGTTAAATCAAGCGAAATAAGATTGGCCGAACATGTAATGCGCATGGGGAGATGACAGTGCATCTGAAATATTATTCTAAAACTTCAAAGCTGTGACCACCAGAAAGGCGTAGGTTTGGATGGGGGGATACATCAGTTACGAATGTATAGACTGAACTGAAGTGGGCCATGACACATGTTAGTGCTGAGAATTTTGAGAATGGTATTAGATTTTATGTCTGAGTAAGATGGGAATTCCTCGACTTACTAAGCAGAAGTCAATAGGTGAAATGGTTCTGCGGACGAACAGATGCTTTCGATATGACCTTTAGAACGACAAACTTGTTACTTCCAACATTTTATAGATTTATAAAGGAAAGGAAGAACATTCTTATGCCCATTCAGGATCTCACTGCAAAACTTCGTGACCTTCATTTGGGTTGCGAACAGTGGTTTGTAACCCCTGATCTGAATTTTATAATATAAAAGTTGTCCCTGTGCTTAACTAATCAAGCATTACGCCATAAGGGCGTGTGGGGTAGTGGATGTCTAGAACTACAATTTTATTACCTCGGCACTAGTTAGGGGGTGAGTGGTTAGCTTCACGTCCCTGCCGCTTTATCCCCAATACACAATTGATAGGATGCTGGGTGGACCCCAGAGCCGGTCTAGATGACGTGTAGAAGAGCAAATCCTTGACCCTACCGGGACTCGAACTTCGATCCCTCGGTGGCCCAGCCTGTAGCAAGTCGCTATACCTACTGCGCTATTCCGGTTCACACATTTTAACATACACATTGTAATAATTTGACTATGGTAAAAGGTTCTGTTAATTTGATTAAGGAGTTTTGAGACCCAATGAACAATCCAGTACTCTAGAAGTCTTACTTGTTTAACAATGACCAACTTCAGTGGTCTTGATTTCAGTACTTAGCCGAAGCCTCGCTCATCCACTGCAAACGTTACAATGAAGCACTACGGAGTGCCATTACGTAAAACTACAGCTGTGCTTACTGGGGCAGATGTAACAAGTGCTAAACCGGCGCAAAGCAATAAACTTGCTACTCACCTTCATGTATCCTTCACAACTTTCCCCCTTCCCCTCTGAAAGCCCCTTTGAATGAGCTTAATTGTATCTGTTTGGTGCAACTGTCCCCTCAGGACAAAGCACACTCCCTACACGTGTATCTACAATAAAGGCCGAACCTGACACTTGTATGTTCAACACAACACGTAAGATTCCTTGAAAGTGCTTTGTGTGTTTCTGCAAGCACGAAAAACACACTTCTTAATTGCACCCGTTGCGTTCGTAACACTCATCCTCATTTAAATACCATTTTCAAGCTTTCTGTATATACAGTATCTCCTCTCACTCTGTGCAAGATTCATATAGGCAGAAAGTTGGACTGCATTAGCAAGCGTTTTAATAAACACACACACAGTATCTCATAATTCCCTCGTATCTTCAATATCTTTTTTTTTCCCCCTTGGCACTACAGCCCCAGTGGGCCTAGGCCTACCTCCATGAACTTCTCCCTTCACTTAGGTTTTTCTAGATCTTACACATTCGGTAGGACTCCTTGGGCGGGTGATCAGCTCGTCGCAAGGCCTCTACCTGTACACAAACACAGAAAAACGCGCACACACAAACTAAACATTCATGCCCTGAGTGGGATTCGAACCCACGATCCCGGTTTCCAAGCGAGCGAAGACAGTACATGCCTTACACCGTTCGGCTACCGTGACCGGCCTTCAATATCTTATACCCATGAAATGTGTACATCTAGTTGGTACATGGGCGAGCTGCGGGTTAGACGACAGGGGTTCGATTCCAGGCAAGGGCAAGATGTTTCTCCTCTCCATAGCTTTTGGATCATCTTTAAGGTTCACCCAGCATCCTCGGATATAAAGCGGCCGGAGCATCAAGTTTATCATTGACTTCCATCTAGTGCTGAGGTCAAGAATGGTGGAGCAATACCTTCACTCCCCTATATGTCTTCATGACATAGTCCTTAATTAAGTAAACACAGAGACAGAATTAACTGTTTAATGGTAGAGGAGCTCCATGGAAAGGCTTCAGACACATGAAAAGCTCCAGCACTTCCAGGAAACTCCAGAAGACAGCGCTTCGCTCATTGCCCGAGAATAGTTTTTTCCCAGCGAAGTGAGACACTTTCATTTCGACGGAACCAAAAACGGCCTCCGTACTCTGAACGTATGTAGCTTGTATTTATATACTTATTTATGTTTCAATTTTCCAGATTAAATTGCTGTTTTAAAACTCGCAGAACAGCTTGAATTACTTAGACCCCTTAAAATTCTATTGCTCTATATCAATAGCATTATCATAAATATCATAAACCGGTTCTCACGGTCTCTTCGCTTGCGGATTTCTTATATTTTTCCTTCTACCCTGAAGATGGAGGCGATACGTTCCTCCGAAACGTCGGTTAACACCACATATACACGGTGCCAAATCCCAGAAGACTGCTTTCTTCATAGTCACCGCCGTGAAAGCCTCATATCTTACATAAATATTATAATTTTTCAGTCTGTTATATTTTCGAATTACTCGTGTGCAATAGGCCCGGGCGATGCCAGGTAGATCAATTAGTCATTGCTGTAAAACAGATTTTGCGTCTGTTACATTCTCTATATATTTCTATATTGTTTCAGCGATTTATTGAGCTGTATTTCTGGAAATACCTTATTTTTTTAAACATTTGAAAGAAGATGAATTTCCTGTTGTAAACAGTTTCACGGTAATAATAATGTAACATGTAAATCCATTGCCGGGTAACAGCTGTATAAACAGGCAACAATACAAAAGCCGTTGCTAGGGAACAGCTCTGCGGACACGTTTCCCCTGCAACGAGAGAACACGCAATAATATAAGAGACTTTCTCTGTGCCGTCCGTGCCGGGGCTACTATATACACAGTGTGTCCAGGTTCTGTTAGGACTGTGTTCATTAAACATAAAAGACTTGAATTATTTTCAAAGTTCACTCTTTTCATTCAAAATAGTCTCATTTTGAATCAATGCATAGCTGGAATCGATTGTAAAGTTTTCGAAAAAAGTCACTGTACTCCTTTTGTGGAATCGCATTCAAAACTGCGGTACATTCCCTTTTGATGTCCTGGGTGGTGTCATGACGGTCTCCTTTCATCCAAGAAGACACATTCGTCGTAATGAAATGTATATTACTTGATACGACTGGCAGCAACACTGTCCTTCTATATTTATTGATGAGGACGTCAATCCAAACCTGATTAAGAGTGTTTCATGTAGATTCTGACTGCATCTGGTTTGGTTTTAACGCGAATCACCTAATATTTAGGTGTAAAATACGTATAAGCTGTTCGCTGCACGCTCGAACAACCACAGTGTCCCTATCTGAAGAGCTAATCTGAGCTCAGTGGGGAGGAAAACTAGCCAGGAAGAGGGGTGGGGGGTTTCGTGGCTTATAGTCGGTCCGTTATACAAATTCCTACGTTTGTTTTATCGAAGATTTAAGCCTATTAGCAGATCGAATGGCATTAATTCTGAATTGTACATACCGAGGAATAAACCCCCAGTTCTACACGCATACACACAATTTGCGAGATCTTTCTTTATTTCCTGGTTTACTTAACTGTCCCCTACGTAGAGCTTCATTGCTTTTGCTACAAATCCTCGCCAATTAACTCTTTGAGAAACGAATTTTCATACCTCGGCCTACGTAATGACCAAGGAAGTTGTTGTAGCAGCAAGTTTCTGGGCTTGCTTCTTGGCGGCGTTCCGTTTGAATTCCTACAGGGACACGAACTGTCCAGGGTGAAGTATTTCGTGGTTGTACCTGAATTAAATTATAAAATTCACTTAGTGGAGGGTGGAGTCCAACTGGGTCCACTCGGCACGGCGGCCACTGATGGGCCTATTGTAGCCTGTCCCTGGTGATTATGATGATGGAGAATTTAGTGGAATGAAGATTGGCAGGGGAAACCGAAGTACTTGAAAACCCGCTCCAGCGCCACTTTGTCCACTACAAATCCCACTTGACCAGACCCGGGATCGAAACCGCGCCGCCGCTGTGGGAAGCCAGCGACTAACCTTGTACCTGGATTAGATTATGGTAACTTTCTTCCAAATCCTTGTCAGTTCATTATTCACCAATTGTCCTACTATTCGACGCTGTGTACTGTGATTTAAAGACAACGTGGTCAAATGGAACACGGAAATCTCGCACAAAGAATTTCGTACCTGAGCTGTGCTTCACTGTCTTCGCTGTTTGCATCCTGCTGTCTATCATGATTGATGGTAATTAGTCGTCAGCACAAAAAAATAAATAAAAATAAACCAATTTAACTGCACACATTGATTTCACTTGGTAGTTCCTCCATGTTTTGGTCCACATATGGGGCCATCTTCAGGCACTCTCATCAAATACGTGTCCTGTTATTGAACTGTCCTCATGTGGATCCACATTAGTGCTAGTCATCACAGTCATATACGTGCAACCGTCACGATGCTGCAATAGTTATTTTACCTTAAAAATTGAAATTTAAAATTATTTAAAATTCTCTTGTCCTTGAATGCAGAATTCTGTGTTGTCTTTGTGCTTTGTCCCGCATTGTAGGTTGTCCTTCTCCCGGGGACCTCTCTTGTACTATCTGGAATTAAATTACCACGTGCATTACTATCCAAATTTTGGGTTATTTGTTATTTATACAGGTGTCCGGAGGACAGGTATCCAAAATAAAGAAAAAATATACCGGTTTATGTCGTCGGAAAGGAAAATTCTGAAAGTCTTTTCCGTACCTGGCTTACGCGCATGCGCCGCCACATTTCTACCGCCATGTTAGGAATCACCTGGACAGAGGATGGCTGGGAGATAGATCGGCAGAGGTGGAATAATTGCTTGGCCTCCTAGGTCGCAAGATTTAACCCCATTGGATTTTTTTCTTGCGGGGTTATGTGAAGAACATTGTCTACCAGGCTAAGATCAACACCCTCCAACACTTGAAAACCCACATAAGGGATGCCGTGGCTGCGGTAACACCAAACATGCTGGATCGTCTGGATATTTGTCTTGCCACCAAGGGAGCCCACACTGAAATTTATTGAGAAATTTATATACTCAGAAAAAGCTTTGATAGTGTCCCTTTGTAATGGGGCAACCCAAAACTGTGTGCAGTAAATGCTTTCTGAGATATAATTTTCTATTTTGGATAACTTTCATCCGGATATTTTGTATAGAAGCTATTCAAGATATTGCTATTAGTTTTTAGGTTGCTCTCATTTGTCTTATTGGGTCTGTGACGTTGAGTTTTTTTTTTTAGGCTGTATTGTGTATTCCTTCTGCCTAGTCGTTTGTGTCGTATTTGTTCCTGGTTACAATGCGGACTGGCTGGTGTTTATTTTATACACTAATTCGTTTGTTTTTTGTTCACACTTTTTTTATTGCTAGTGAGGTGGGACTAAGTCCCTTGTAGTGCGGCCATTTCTGGCCTATTGTACCAGCCTCAGATGATAGGTGAGGGTGATTGTGGAGCAATTGGTGGAATGAAGATTGGCAGGGGCAACCAAAGTACTCGGAGAAAACCTGCCCCAGGGCCATTTTGTCCACCACAAATCCCACTTGACCAGGCCCGGGTTCGAACCCAGGCCACCGCGGTGGGAATCCAGCGACTAACCGCTTGAGCTATGGCGCGGCCTAATTCTTCCCACGTAAGTAAATCTTGAACTACTGAAGACAGGAGAACAGGCCACTGTACACTCAAGAAAACATCACGAAATTATAGAGACGGAAACATTATTCGTAATTGGCGTGGCCTTGATTTTGTTTTTTCCTTGGGCTGTATTGTGTATTCCTTCTGCGTAGCCGTTTGTGTCGTATTTGTTCCTGGTTACACTGCAGACTGGCTGTTGTTTATTTTATATACTAATTCGTTTGTTTTTTGTTCACAGGTAAGTAAATCTTAAACTACTGAAAAATGGAGAACAGGCCACTGTACACTGAAGAAAACACGACGAAATTATAGAGACGGAAACATTATTCTCAACTGGCGACCATGAAAACCTTTGCATACATCATTAAGGTAAATATTATTGTTGATATCCTGAGAATGTAGGCTTGTGGAAGTGTTCCAACGGACCGATCCCCATCAAAATAACCAGACCGTGGTTCCAAAGAAAATTTTTTCTCAAATTTTAAATTAGAAAGGAGCGGAAGGCGTAATTCATGATACCTGCAGGGGAAGAAGTTTATTAATAAACTTTTATAAATTTGGAAGCCTACATCACGAGCTCAGAATTAGAATCTTGTTTAACTACGCTCTGCAGTTGCGTTCGTTTATAAGGTTGTGGTGTGGTGAGTGATTATGAATGACGAATATGTAAAGCATGTGGTCGTGACTTACTTTAAGGTACTGGTCTAGTTTTTATATTGGTAATCAGAGGAAAACCATGAAACGATAATTTGTTCGGTCTGTGAACCGAGTTTCGAAACAAAATTACCAACCAAATGTCCACGAGTTTCAGTCTCATAGGCCCAAATTGGAGAATTTTATATGGTAGGATTTTACTGATGTTTACTTTTAATTTTATACAATGGCGATGTAGTTGGTTGATGCACTATGCTACAATACGGAAGGTCGCGTTTTCGACTCCCGATGAGATCTTTGGATTTTTCAATCCACGTAATCTTTCCAGGCGGACTATGGTCCTGGGGTTAACTCAGCCTCTAACAGAAATGAGTACCAGGAATCTTTCTGCGGGATTAAGGGCAGCCGGAGCGTAAGGCTGACAACCTCACCACTATCTGTGAGCCGATTGTCTACAAAATGTGGGACCATGGACGTCTGACAAACCCTATGGTCCTCCACGGCCTGTTACATTAATAGCTTTACATTTTACAGTTTGATAATAAATTAGGTTACGATTAGCAGGTCGTGCAGCATGTAAATAAAGGGATGCTTACAGAGTTTTGCTGAACAAAATATCATGGACATTACACTGTGGAACACGATGTGCTGATGGGAAAAACAATTTGTGTTCAAATATGTAGGAGTGTGAGGCTCTGCTCTAGTTCACTTTGGAATCGAATAGCGGGTCAATTTGGTAAGGGTTGTGATCTGATCTGTCGATATCATCGGATTTGTAGAGTAATGGCGGCTTTAAAACTAATATTGTAAACAAACAGTTCTTATGTAAGATTTGAGGTTTTCACGGCGGTGACTATGAAGAAAGCAGTCTTCTGGGATTTGGCACCGTGTATATGTGGTGTTAACCGACGTTTCGGAGGAACGTATCGCCTCCATCTTCAGGGTATAAGGAAAAATATAATAAATCCGCAAGCAAAGAGACCGTGAGAACCGGTAAAAGCAGACTGGTCTGCTGGCGATACGTTCCTCCGAAACGTCGGTTAACACCACATGTACACGGTGCCAAATCCCAGAAGACTGCTTTCTTCAAAAAGTTTTTATTTTTGCTGTATTTGAGGTTCTCATAAGCTATGAAGAATACTAGTTTTGGGGATATAACGCCATACTGATCGGTAGAAGTCCACCGACGTTTCGAAAGAACGTATTGCCTCCACCTTTAAGATCGAAGAGTAAGCCAAACAAACAGCAAGTAGCAAGGAGAGCCTCTCCTCTTGTCATCTTCCAGACACGCAGCATCGTGTACCAGGAGATTTTGGCATGGTTAGTGTGACAGAAACCCACTCTGTTGCCAAGGTCACAGAGGATGGTCAGCTCGTAACAAAATTAAAATAAGCACAAAAAGTTGATTTATTTCGTCGAAATTCAACTTCATGTTTCCCAGTAGCTTGGTCTCTGCATGGAGTTAATTTTGTAAGTTATAATACGTTAGTATTATAACTTACAAATTTGATTTGTCTCATTCTGGTCCGTCACACTGTTAATTAGAAAGTGGATAATTTTCAGTCCAATGTGACATACAAATTTACAACACTTCAGTCTTTATTCACCTTACATGTTTCGATTCAGGAGAATCATCCTCAGAGGCGCACCACTACGATCAGGAAACACTGTTACATAAGATGTTTTAACAGTATGCACTTAAGCTATGAATATTGTTAAAACATCTTATGTGACAGTGTTTCCTGCTCGTAGTGGTGCGCCTCTGAGGATGATTCTCCTGAATCGAAACATGTAAGGTGAATAAAGACTGAAGTGTTGTAAACTTGTATGTCACACTGGACTGAAAATTATCCACTTTGTGAGTATAACTTACACTTCAACACTATATACTTCTTACTCTGATGGATGAACAGTTATAAGCTGATGGGTGCTAAATATATGGTAAAAATATGTTTATTTAACTCTCAGTGGTCGATATACTTGAAGATGCGGCATTGCAAGTTGCGAATTTATTTCGTTTTGAAATCGGAAAATTTTGGACTCCGCGTTTAGTGTGTGTTTGTATTGTCCCGTGTAGGTAGTTCTTTGCAATGGGCTGATCCCCCGCCGAAGGAGTCCTACCGACTGTTTATATATAGCATTAAGAAACTGAAAAAGCGGCCAAGGTCCAAAGGGCTATTGAGCCATAGAGAGAGTGACTTAGAGAGAGAATTTGTTTGATATTCATTAATTCAATACCTAGTTAACTTTCTGGTTAGACAGTTAGTTGATTAGTCTGGTTCCTAGTTGGTTAGGTATCAGGTAATCATTCATTGATTTAGTTAACTAAATAACTACTGTGTTTGTTAACCAGTAAAAATAATTCTCATTTGGTATTTGGAAATTTATTATTGTAGCGGGTAGCTCCATTGCTAAGTAACGATTCTGTAAACAATAGCCGTTGCTAGGTAATGGCTGAATAGATTCCTAACACGCACTAATGAACTAAGTGGGTAGCGGTGTTCTCTACGTGGTCCGAGCGATAGTCACGTGACGCAACACTAGATGGATTATTGGGAGATGTTTCTGTGCGTTCCGTGCCGAGAAGTTTTAAGCAGAAAAAGCCTAGAATTTAGTTTGTTTTGAGAGAGTTGCTGGCCAGTAAAGACCTGAAAACGGAAGTTGAGTTGTCTACGGCGTTGAAAGCCGTTACTAGACAACGATTGGTGAATATAGAGCAGGCTGAGATGACATAATACGTGCTGTAGTGATTGCTGAGTGCGTTAATTAGCGATAGCGCTGTGGTTACTTGTAGTTACGATCTGTGAGTGTTGAATAAATCCAATTACTAGTCCAAACCACGTCAATAGTCACTCAATCATGTGTCTATTATTTATGATTTTAAGTTTCTTTCTACTGTTAAGAATTTATGTTTTATATTATTTTTATCAGTCATTTAGTTAGTGACTTGGGCAGTTGGGAAGGTAAGTAGTTAGCTGTTACTTAGCTTTGTAATTTATTTTTATGCTCCAAGCATTCGGAACGGTATCACGTGATGAAGAGCTGGGGATATTTAGAATGGCCACTTCTTATCTTCACGATGAGACAGGCGATTGTTCTCCGAAGCTGCTATTCCCTTACCGGTCACTACTTCCCTGGGGGAAGGGGGACTCCCCTCAGGGGGATTAGTATTTCCACTCAGAGCTGATGGAATTAAGATGTCCCATTGATTTCGGGAGGACACGTCTTCCCTTCAGTACAGACTTGATCAGCTTGCCTCATTCCCGTCCGCGTAGAGATGCTTTCACGCTTGAATATACATCACGGAACACACTAAAGGAGAAAACCTCTTCACAGCAACAGACTGGAACGCCATCTGTCTTCATATCCACGGTATTGGCACTGAACATCTCTGTGTCATGGTTAGCAGTTCTTTGTATTTGGAAGGACACGGGTTCAAATCTTGGACTGTAGATCTATCATCCCCACTGAGGTCTTGACTAGTTGAACTCAGTCCCACCAAGCCACGATACTATGTTGAAATCTTCCTTGCTACACACAGGATACCTCGTTTAGAAACACAGACCTTTCTGAAATGGATTTGCCTGGTGGGTTGTGTAACGGTGCGCTCAGTATCAAGAATATATAGGACCGGATGGTAAAAGTGGCTCCGGGGCAGGTTTCCTCCGAGTAATTCTGTTTCCCCTGTCACTAATTGCTCCACAATCACTATCATCTATCATGTGGGACTGGTACAATAGGCCAGTAGTGGCCTCAGGACCAAGTGAACTCAGTCTCACCTCAATAATAATTCGATTGAATTCAATTCAATTCGTGTTTATTTACATGCAAACTTAACTGCACAGAGGCGAATTACAAAGCTAGCACGACTAGAGAGAAATATATAAAAATAATTAAAAACAAAACAAAATACAGAAATGATAGTCTATATTAATTACACAGCATGAATAAAAATACAGAAACAAACACAGACAGACAAAGCCACAATGTGAGAATTTGAGTTTCAAATAGAGCAACATACAACAACAACAATAATAATAATAATAACAATAACGAAATTAATACAAATAATAATAATAATAATAGTTTAATTAGTTCAGTATAAGATATGTTTCATCAACAGCGTTTTTGGTCCAAACACGTGAACGTCCCTACAAACATTAGCAGCAGAAGCGCATCTAGCAGAGGGGCAATTTTTACTAATAGAACAGACATTGAACACAGGAAAGTCTCGGATATATCGAACAGGGACCCGAAGGCCAACAATTTCCAAAGCAGAAGGGCAAAGTACAGAACCACGATAAACTTGAATAAGGAAGAGCGCATCAAGGTGATATCTCCTCTTTTGCAAGATGTGCAATTTCAATTGTTCTAAACAAAATCGTAACAGTAATCTACTTAAGGAAAAAACGTTTAAATCAGAGCCGTAAATTTATAATAATAATAATAATAATAATAATAATAATAATAATGACTACTGAGTTCGTAAGGATTCTAAAGGAAACGGTCATGGCTTATATTAAGTACTGTCTTGGCATTTGACTCAAGGGACAGAGGAAAAGTATGAATATATTGTGCGCCGGGGAGTACGCGGTAACGTAGTGGTTAAGGCACTATGCTAGAAGTCGGAAGGTCAGGCGTTCAAATACCTAGGACTTTTTTCAGTTAACCAAATCCTTCCGGTCGCACTATGGCCCAGGGGTTCACTCAGCCTCTAACAGAAATGAGTACTAGGAATTAATTAAGTAATTTCCTGGGGAGTAAAGTGCGGCCGGCGCGTAAGGCAGACAACCTTACCGCCATCTTTGAGCCGATTGTCTGGATAATGTGGGACCCTCAACGTCTCACAGCCCTATGGGCCTTCACGGCTTGTTACTTTTACTTTACTTACCAGTAGCTCACACCGTAAATAGCATCTAACGGTAGGATGATAAGTGAAAATGAATTAAAAACATGTGGAATATTGAAGTACTTTCCGATAATTTTACTGAACGAGTATGGAATTAGGTGCCTTATTAAGATATACAACTTACATTCCAAATTGCATTGCCGGATTAGCTCAGTCGGTACAGTAACTGGCCACGGGCTGGACCACCGACGGGTCGGATTTCGAGTCCCTGTAGGGTCAAGAATTTTCATTTCTCCTCTTCGACCAGGCCGGCTCTGGGGCCCACCCAGCCTCCTTCTCAATGGGTACCGGGGTCTGTTTCGACGGAGGTAAAGAGGTCGGGGCGTGAAGCTGACCACTTCAACTAGTGCCGATGTCAAGAAAACGCTGGTCCATACATCGACTGCCCCTTACGTCTTCACTGCGTAGTGCTTAATCAGTTAGGCAGAGGGACAGCTGTACCTTTTACCTACAGGATAAAGGCATATGGGGAAGTGTAGGTATAACTCCAGCTTTCTTGACCTTGGAACTAGATGGAGGTGAGTAGTCAGTTTCACTCTCCTGCCGCTTTACCGTCCGGGAAATCCCCCTATACGCAATGAATGGGACGCTGGTTTGGGCGGCAAATCCGATGTGGACAATGTGGTGAAAAAATTATTCCAGTGCTGGGGATCGAACGCAGGCCTTCAAATCCATAGTCAGTCGCTATACAGATTGAGCTGTCCCTACTCCCCCTCTGAGAGCCGACTGGGGGACCGTTCTAGAATTGTAAGGACGGTGGTGGGCCCGACTTGAGGCCTCTTTGCAGACACGACAACGCTACTGAAATTCACTCGCCTCTAGAGCAGGGCTCCACCAGTGATGCGAATATTCAGGTGAGCTGAGGCCGTGTGGTCATGTGACTTTTGAAAGTTTTGAAGGAGAATTTGCATGGATATATAAACAAACGAGTAAGAGAGGGATAACTGAGACTGGAAGAAATTTTACTTTGAATTCACCGTAGCAGAAGAGTATGGCTCCTTGCATCCAGGGCCCTCAAATGCTTGAAACACGTCACAACGTTCCTTCTCGTAGATTCATTCTTGTACTCCATATCAAGCCGTTTGAAAAAAAAATAATTGGTGTACACAGTTTGAATATTCGTTCTAACTATAATTAAGAAAGTTCTGAAAGAAAGTTCTCTGCTTTCTTTCCATATTTTTTAAGAAGAGGAACTAAAAGATTGATTCAGAGGAACTGAATTTCAAAACAGTTATTTCATCCGTGGGGGGGGGNTGAACGTTGTTCGGAAACGTATTTATATTACTTGTTTTTTTTTTTCACGTCTCACTTTGAAGTAATTTATATTTGATTGAGATTTGTGTATTTGTTGAAGAATAGTTAAATTACCTCGGTTATTAATAATTCGAACCGGGATAGCTCAGTGAGTATAGCGACTTATTGCGGATTGAACTACCGAAAGGTCGGAGTTCGAGTCCCGGAAGGATAAAGAATTATTACTTCTCCATGTTGTCCAGACTGGCTCTGGGACACACACATCCTCCTATCGAGTGGATGTCTGGGGCTCCATTCCCCTGGAGTGAAGAGGCCGGGGCGTGAAGCTGAACTCTCACCTCCAAATAGTGTCGAGATCAAGAGAATATGGATCTATACATCCACTCCCCCATACGCCTTCATGGCGTAGTGCTTAATTAGTTAAGCACAGGGATAACTTACATTTTTATTAGTAATTCATGACTGACCCATTGGTATGGATTCTGTTTTGGTAGTTTTGCAATTATGTGATTTTTAAATTAAAATATTGAAATGTTTTCCATGTGTTATTTATATTGGAAAAATGTAAGAGAAACATATACTACTGAGCTAATTTTATTGTATTTTTAACTTACAGAAGCATATACAAATATGCAGTGTTGCCAACTGATTTTTTTTTAAATGTAGCCAACAAGAACTAATTCTGTTCCTCAATTTATTAGTGTTTCCATTACGTTCTTCATCCCCTGTAATAACGCATTTTAGCATTTCTTCTTTAAAACAGAGGACTCAGTATATACTGTCTGTATATCGTCTGCTTTAACGTTAAAAGAATTTTCCAAATTTTCCCCAGAATTTAAATTTGTAAATGTCATTCTAAGAATAAGTAATAATTGTTCCCACAAACAGAACTAACTGATTAATCCTTGTAATGAACATGCAGTGCGTTTTCTATAAGGCAGACACTGATATTTAAAATATTTTTGGATGAACTTCGTAATTCAAACGGTAAGAGGAGAAAATTTGCCTTATATTAAGGCAGCGGTTTACGCAAACAGAAGACAGGGTGATTCACTGGGAGGAGGCACTGAACCAATAATTATAAATCACGTAATCAGTTATCGACAAAAATGAAACTTGTCGAGTACATACTGTGGTTTATGTGGAGACGTATATGTTAAGAAAATGTTGAAATTAGCCTCCACCCACCGTGACACACAGGCCCATAGAACGGTCCGTGTTGGCTGATACCACATCCAACATGGCACAAGGGATGACATACTGAAGGAAGTGGCTCGATCCGGGCAAACGAGCACTCGTGTCAGTGTTGAAATGCATACAGTTCTGCCAACTTTCGTTGTAAGAGGTAAATTATTTCGTGATTTATGAGCACTAATTCCGGACTTCCTTTGAGTAAATCACCATGTAGTTAATATTACTTTGTTCGCAGGATGAAAACGCCTCTGTGTAGCCGTCAGCATTCGGGAACCCACACTTCCTCTGTTCCCCGGCCTTGCAGGCTTATAGCTTTCTAATGACGGTTAAACGGCTGAAATGCATCAGACCATTAAATATTGATATACTTTTGTGTAGAGAGGAATGAACGCTGTACTGGCCCCAGTTCAGTCATTGTGTAGGGTGATTCTAAATTATTTGGGAGGTTTCCGTAGCCTATAATTTTAATACCGGAAATAACAAAATAAAACTGCTTACGGAATATGAAAGTGTAACTCAAAAAATTTTATTGCTTATAGAATCAATACTGAACTTAGATTTCATATTCCGTAAGTAATTTTATTTTATTGTTTCTGGTTTGAAAATTATAGACCACGGAAACCTCGACAGTAATTTGGGATCGCTTTGTATTTCTCAGCAGAATGATGGCTTCAGATAGATGTGCTAAGTCCCATAATTTTCATCCACTAGTCACAAACTCTCACGAGATTGGGGTTCGTTATATGTATGCAGTTCATTCGCCACTTCACATGATGATTGCAATAAACGAACTGGACCCTTTCAACATCGCTTAGCATTGATCGCATAAAGCGAAGCGTGACTGTGGATAGGCAGACAATAATGCATATCTTAATGTTCGTAATGTAATTAAAAATGGCGGTGATAAATTACAGGACATGATTTTAAATATAATATATTAAATAAAAAATATAAACATATTGGCAATTATTCCTTTATCCAACTGTTGCCTTATCCGCTAACAGACCCTCTGTCTGAATGATATGCCGTACGTGGATCAACATTTTATACCTGGCTAAGTACTTTTTTTATTGGTAGTGGGGTGGGACTAAGTCCCATGTACTGCGGCCACTTCTGGCCTATTGTACCAGCCCCAGATGATAGGTGAGGGTGATTGTGGAGCAATTGGTGGAATGAAGATTGGCAGGGGAAACCGAAGTACTCGGACAAAACCTGCCCCAGCGCCACTTTGTCCACCACAAATCCCACTTGACCAAACCCGGGATCGAACTCGCGCTGCCGCTGTGGGAAACCAGCGACTAACCGCTTGAGCTATGGCGCGGCCTTGCTTTGAACATTAGTGGGGGGTGGAGTCCAACTGGGTCCACTCCGCACGGCGGCCCCTGATTTGCCTATCGTAGCCTGCCCCTGGTGATTATGATGATGGAGAATTTTGTGGAATGACGATTGGCAAGGGAAACCGAAGCACTCGGAGAAAACCTGCCCCAGCGCTCCTTTGTTCACCACAAATCCCACTTGACCAGACCCGGGATCGAACCCGGGCCGCCAGCGACTAACCGCTTGAGCTATGGCGCGGCCTACTTTGAACCTTAAGGCTTATAGTCTGTCATTTGATAATCCCCAAATCAGAGCTGAGAGCTGTTAGTCTCTAAACAGCATTGACCGACAGTGTGACCAAGGATGTCCACCTCGAAACAGCATTGTCTGAATAATTACGTGATGGCCAGACACGTTGTTCTCTCTGCAACAAATTTTCCACTGCACAGACTGGGGTTGTGCTCTGAATGCTCGAGGCTTACAATTGCTCTCATCTAAGTCTGTGATTATAGAAAAATTTGACAACAGTGCTACATTCTTTTCGCCCTAGTTTTGGTTTGCTATGTCACACGGAGGCGTGGCCTGTCATACATTTTTCTTCCTTCAAGAGACATTTCAATCTACGTTATATACCGGTAATGGATGACAGCTCGGATAATATAGTCGCTATAGCGGCTGCCTATGGGCTGTACGAGTTCGAGTCCCGGTGGGGTCAAGAATTTTCTCTTCTCCACGTCGTCCAGACTGGCTCTGGGTCCACCCAACCTCCTATCTAATGAGTACCTGGGGCTCTTTCCAGGAGGGTAAAGCGGCCTGGGCGAGAAGCTAGTGCCGAGGTCAAGAAAATGTGGATCTATACGTCCACTCCCCCATACGTCTTCATGGCGTAGTTATTAATTAGTTAAACACAGTAATGACTTTACCGGCAATAATTGGCTAGACCGGCCGTTGGTTCCACCCAGCCTTCTATGTAATGGATGCCCGGGGGCTTTATCCCCGGGGGTAAAGCTCACCTCAATATAATTCCGAGGTCAAGAATTGTGAACTATACCTCCACTCCACAATACGAGTATGTTTTCATGGAACAATGCTTATCTACCTAAGTAAAGGGCAACTTTAGCTTACCTGGTAATTAATTTTTCGGAATAAGAAAACGGTAATTCAGATGAATATTCATGACTCACTTCTGAACTGTTTTTTCCAGTACATCACCGGGTATTCCCCATTACTTGTATGTCCCGTGAAGATGTATTGAAGCTTCAGGCAAATGCTGAACATTAGCGGGCACACCTCCATGACGTCATACAGGATTATCTCACAGGTTCCCGAAAGAGAGGCCGGTGTGGGTGAGAGTACAGTGGAGTGCAGCGCCGCGTCACCCCGCCAGAGTAACAAAGTATCACACCGACGGCTGGGGAAATTTGATGACATAATCTGCTGATTACGTTTCTCAAGTTCAACATCCTCTTCTGTGGTGTGGGAATAATTCCGATCGCTCTGAGCTCGGAAACTTGTTTCCATTTTACTAAATGCCAAGGTTGACTTGCTAACTTACAGGCCGTGTGTAGAATTTACCATACGAAATCGTGCAGAAACTTAGAGACGGTTGGTTGTATTGCCCAGGTTGTTGCATGCTGTTAAGGTAATTATCGACTCTTGCGAAATTTAATACAACTGTGAAAACGCTAAAGCTATCCCTGTAACAGGGCACGGGGGCGCATGCGCGCCGGCCCTTTACTCCCAGGAAATTCCTGGTACTCATTTCTGTCAGAGGCTAAGCCGTCCGCAGGGCCACAGAGCGGCTGTAAGGTTTTTGTCAATTGAGAAACCTAATGACCACATCGGGAATTGAACCCGCGACCTAGTGGCTTTTAGCATAGTTCCTCATCAACTATGCTACCGCGGCCCCATAATACAACTGTATCAATTGCAAATACCAAACCGGTTGGTGTAGCGGAAGCTCTCATGACTCTGATATGGGAGGAGAATACTTCAGACCCCCCCTGGGACATAGGCTAGACTGACTGGGCTAAAAGTCTTTTGGGACGATCATTCATGTCCATTTTGAAATAAAAGCCAGCGTTCCTCATGGTCTACCCTGATAATGGAGACCGAGAAGCTCTCTGAAACGTTGGTTTTTCAGTTCAACGTTGACACGGCTGTTAGCGCGAGAAAAATTTTAACACATTTATTTGTCGTGAAAGCTTTAAATATTATGTACTGACAAGTTAATCGTAGTTTTACTCAGTACCTGAGGGAAAATGCTGGAATAATATTGTAACGGATTTGATCAACGCATTGCCAGGCAACAGCTCGATAAACACTCCGCGATACACGCACGCAACAATATAATGGGGTTATGAAATCCGTTTCTAGGCAACGGCTCGGTAAACAAATTTCCGCGTGTCGGACCATACTATGGAACGCGGTAACGTCATCAACAATACAACTCTGTTTTCCATGGGGTCTGTGCTAAGTCAATTCACAAGCTAGGAGCACTTGAAAGTACAAGGACGAAAATGGAGCCCCGCCCTTAATGAATTGTGAAGATTGAGTACAGATTAGGACAGAGATGTACAGAGTGATTGAATACAAGAAGACTTCACAGTACTTTGAAGTGCTACTTTCTGTGTTGAGATCCGTTGTTAGGAGCCGACTAGTGGAAACGGAGAATCCTAGTGCGTGTGTAACGGTGAACTGGAAACTGTGTAAATCAGCACTAGCGCTGTATTGCTTGTATTTAAGAGTTTTTTTTGTAAAGGAAGGCGTTCATAAATCCAATCATCCGAACTAGAACCCGTTATTTTCGTCACGCGTACCACCATACACGTGACAGTATCCAGAGTAAGCAAGGCTGATTCCTTTCAACTTAATAATTCATCTCTCATCACCCATTCGACACTGGACAGTCTATATTGAAATTGGATAGGGCCATCTCCTTCCAGATTCTTACCCAGTCACCATTCCGGCGAAGATTCGAAATGAGGAACTCCCATGTATGAATCCGGCGCGTTACCAGCCTCTTCGATTCATAATATTATTAATTAAAGTTAAAGTTCTCTCTGTGCTTAATTAATTGAGCAAGAAGCAATGAAAACGTGAGGGGAAGTGGAAGTCTAGCTCCACCATTCTTGACCTCATCAGTAGTTGGAAGTGAGCAGTCAGCCTCACGTACCGGTCGCTTTCCGCCCGGCGAAATCGCCCTATGTTGCCATTGGGTAGGAGAGGCTTGGCGTGCCCCAGAGTCGGTATGGACGCTGTGGAGTAGGAAAAGAACCTCTTGCCTTTGCCGGGAATGGAATTTCGATCTTCCTGCCCATAGTCGTTCTTAATATTGATATTAATTATAATAAAAATGTACAGATAAGGGGACGAGGATAGTAACATTGGCAGATAGACGTCTCGGAAGACAGAACAGAGACCGATAAGTGTAACACAATTAAGAAGGAAGCGAGGAAGGTGAAGATAAAGGAGTATATAATGAGGAAGGAAGAAGTACTAAAATATAAAACTTGAGAGGTAATGAAGTAACAAGAAGAGGAGACGAGACAGTAGAGAACAGTGATGATGAAATGGAATTACCTGGAGCTAGTAAAAATTCATGACATTTTATTTGTTCATTAAGAGGGAACTTTCTTTGTGTAAGATTTTCCTCTGAACAGTGTACTTACCTTGCTTAAGACATCTCGGTACTAATATGCTCTATCTCATTTAATACTGAAAGAAAAATTATGAAGGGACTGCAGGGCTTTTAGCTCAAAAGAAGACAATAGGAGCAGTATATCTGTTGCCGACATCATCCTGTCAACGAGCCTTCGTCACGTGATACGACGCGCCATTATCTAACAAGCTCACACAGTGCGGGTAGCCGCTCTCCCCTGTGTGATGTCCTCCATTGCTGTGATTAAGGCTCCTGCAGTCGACACAATTTAGTCTTCTCCTTTATGAAGCGTTAAACCACCTTTAATGACACAATACTTAGCATACTTCATTTACTTAATAGAGAAACACACGTCTGTATTTATAATTCCGTCCGGTGATTTTGTTCCATTTGACCCCTTATTAGCGAACTCGTTATGAACACAATGTCAGCGATCTTATTACAGAGGTGTTCTTTTCGTATCTCGGTCGGGACACCGGCTACCATGTCTCAAGTTCTTCCTGGGTTTCCTCAGTTCCTCTACACAAATGCCGGTATGGCACCTGATGTAGGATACTGACTGTTACAAATCCGTTACTAGTCAATGATCACCACTCGCTTTCGTCATTCGACAGCGCACACTCTGAGTAATTGAGAGCGTCATTAAACAAACTAGAAACGGTGAAGCATTATAGCGACCACGAAACAAACAAGTTCCCACGGCAACGAGTTCACGCTCAACAATAGAGAAATTTTTAGAAACGGTGTTTTCTACGCTGTCCGCGCCGAGATATTATAACCGAGACAATTTTAGAAGATAATTGTAAGGGAGGCTGTGAAGATAAGACTTAGTTGGTGCAGTTGAGAGCCAGCGGGCAGCGAATTGAGCGTGGAAGCTGAGCAGTCTCCACTGTTAGAAGCCGTTGGCAAGGAACGACTGGTGAGGATACAGTAGACTGAAAAGACTTAGTATTTGCTGTAGTTGTTTGTAAATTGTGGAGGTCAGCGATGGCGTTATGATTAAGTGTAGTCACGAGTCGTGAGTTGAAGTGGTCAATAAATCCAATTTGCAATCCAAACCCCGTCTATAGTCACTCATACACGTGATGTTTCTGGAGGTGGTTCTCCTCTCATCTTCAGGTGACACTGTCAGAAAAAACCCGTAGCAGTAGAGAACTCCACCCTCCTTTGTGTGTTTAGTTTCCAGTTATCAATGATCAACGTTGCGGTCTTACAAACCTGTGATAATGGAGAAACATTACGAAGACTTCATAATGCGGGATCCTGAAAGGTTACATCGGATAGGATCGTTTGGAGAATATATACAGCTTTTGTTACACATGAGGCAGAATGGAAATGTGGGAAAAATGGAAACAAAACCCGAAGGAAAGGCACAGCTTGGAAGGGTGAGGGGTATATGGTGGATAATACATATTACAAGAAGTTCTGGGAAGAACTGAACGTCTACTTTTCTTTGACCCGGCACTGACCGCATAGAAAACAAAATAATTATGGAGGATACACAGACAGACAGACAGACAGCTAGGTCATGCAACCAGTTATACCGATCGCACTAGGTCTAGTTGGAGAGCATTCGAGGTCGCTGTACGAGCAGTGGCTATTTTCGCCTAGTTTTGGATATTCAATGAATCGCCTTTATGGTACTCCAGCGTGAATTGATTTGTTTATAATTTAAACTGTAGTCCCAAACCTGTTGATCATTTGTAAAAATGGAATCGTTAAGGTTCAGAGTTCTGTGCAACAATTCGAATAATGAATTTAGATGCTACATACCGGACAATATGGCTCAGGTCTTGTGTGACGGCCTGCCGATTGGCAGCACTCCTTGAATTAGGGAGAAAGCTAACAAAATTGATAAGATCTAAAAGTCTGTGATTATGGTACATCAGTGGCCGCGCCATAGCTCAAGCGGTTAGTCTCTGGCTTCCCACCGCGGCGGCCCGGTTTTGATCCCGGGTCTGGTCAAGTGGGATTTGTGGTGGACAAAGTGGCGCTGAGGCAGGTTTTCTCAGAGTACTTCGGTTTTCCCTGCCAATCTTCATTCCATCAATTGCTCCACAATCACCCTCACCTATCATCTGGGGCTGGTACAATAGGCCAGAAGTGGCCGCAGGACAAGGGACTTAGTCCCACCCCACTACAATAAAAAAAATGGTATATCAGTAAATATATTATGTTTATGGATATTATCCATGTCCTGTTTTTATGTAAAATACCCCCCCCCCCGTTTTTATTTAAAACACGAAGTTTCGGAGACTGGATTCTATCCTCGTCTTGGGATAAAACCAACTCAGTTGAGTCCAGCTGAATAGGGGCAGAATCCAGTCTCGAAATGCTGTGTTTTAAATAAAAAACGGGACATTGGATAATATCCAGAAAAATAATATCTTTACTGAGCAATGTTGTTTATTCCAAATAGGGATATTACCCTGGCATAGCAGCTTGGGGGGAGGACGAGACACTGTACTTCTTGAGGGTGTCTGCCTATCTGTTCCGTACCCCCACAACATGCACCAAACACTTGTTTATTGCTGGTGTATATCTTCTCGGGCCGAAAATATACTCATTTCAGAAAACAAGTTTCAGTGTTGCACCCATCATAGTCGATCTTAATCAGGAAAATGTAGTAACATTCGTAAATATATCGATTTATTAAAATTATAAGAGGCCGAATGGTGAGCAATTCGGATGACTTGGCAAGCTTCTTTTTATTTCTTCAAAACAAGGAAAGTAGGTTAAAATGAATCCTAAGTGCGTGTGGACTCGATTTATCAGTCGCGAGATAGGCACCAGTGGAGTGCTCTTGTGGCCGCAGTAATGAATAGTTTCTGTTCCATAAGGTTCTAGGAAATTCTTAAGGTTCACAGGGGCTGTAGAGCCATAGATAACTAGATAGACCCAAATTTTTATGTAAATGGATTTATAATCTCCATCTGTTATGCCTTGAATGTTACTGCATGTAATTTTAATACACTGATCCCGCTTATGTGTGTGATAACATTTTCAGTGATATTTTTGAAAGACGTCTTTACTTCCAGAAGAGCAGTGGAAATATCTCACCTCCTGTGATACCACTGGAGATGAAACGAAATTGTGTTTATGGGAAAAAATTATAGAATTCGAAGAAAAGAAGCTGAGTTTTTACAAGCCCAATGCTGACTTGATATGTATACTGCCTTATTATCAGAAACTTTCACCAGGCAGGAAGATATTTTTTTTTCCTTGGCACTACAGCCCCAGTGGGCCTAGGACTACCTCCATGAACTTCTCCGTTCACTTCGGTTTTTCTAGATGGTTTTTCTAGATCTTACACATTCAGTAGGACTCCTTGGGCGGGTGATCAGCTCGTCGCAAGGCCTCTACCTGTACACAAACACAGAAAAACGCACACAAACATCCACGCCCTGAGTGGGAGTCGAACCCACGATCCCGGCTTCCGAGCGAGCGAAGACAGTGCATGCCTTAGACCGCTCGGCTACCGTGACCGGCAGGCAGGAAGATATAGTATGTTAACATTAAATTAGAAGTTTTCTTAAAGGAAGAAGAATACCAATTGCATGCAAATTAAGAATCATCCTCTCTGAGCGAATGAAAATTTTGTCATCCTCCAGGGCCTACTATTAATAGAGTCACAATATCAGTTATAAATATTTTCCACTTATTCAGCTGTGTAGAAATTACAATGAACTTCCATTCAGTACATGTACTCTTAAATGTTGTTCTAACATTGTATCAAATCGAAGTTTTTATATTTTATGTACGTCGGGTGACAGTAAAGTTCGCGAACTCATAAGTGCTACATACACTATCTCATTGCTGAATATCACTGTGCTCGGCTTCAAACTACTCCTCTTGAGAAGTTATGCACCGATGCCACCGCCTAGTCCATCCTTCAAACAATTTTGGACCTGGTTTTGTGGAATGACCTTGAGAGCTGCCGTTCTATTTCTCATAATATCATCAATGTCATCAAAATGCCTTTCTTTCAACATATACATAAGTGAATAAGGAGGACGTTCCAGCACATTTACTTCTTTACTAGCCAAGAACTCCCTCACAGACGGTTCCTCGGTGAACTCCTTTGGAACCATTTTTATACACACCCTTCTCATGTCAGGAACTTCAGTTGAGATTTCCCTGTCTCCCTGTCGATGTTCACGTCATCTGCTATGCTTCTGACAGTTATCTGACGATATTCACGCAAAATTTGACGAACTCCTCCAATGTTTTCTTCAGTTCTGCTCGCTGCTGGCTGTCCTGATCTCTCTTCATCAGTGACGCTTTCTCCCACTTGTAAACTGCTGTTTTCTTCATAGCATTATCCCCGTAAACTTGCATTAATATCTCTCTCATTTCGCTTCCACTCTTGCCAACTTCAGCAAGAAGCTCCGACATTCTCGCGATGCCACACCAAAACACACTCAGACAATAATAGAAGCCACTCAGAAAGAGACTGCCATAGATCAACAACAACACATCTGTGAAACGCTGATATGCCAACGTCATCAAACTATATTGCGGTTTCTGTTCACTGCTTCCAGGCAAGCATACGGTGGCGAGTTCGTGAACTTTATTGTCACACCTCGTATAGGAAACAGAACGTCATGATCATTACTGTATTGTCTAAAGGGTTCTGACGATGGTGTATAATACAACAGAATTGCTAGCCTATTGGATCTTATCCATCGTCCGGTATTCTAGAAACTAGAAAACACAACGTTTGGGAAACTGGATCTGCTGCCGACCTCAGGAGAAGGAAGAGACACCGGTGCATATCGCTATACATTACACGTCTTCACAAATTTTCCCGTTTCTTCTATGCATTGGTGCTCATGTGCTTGGTTTTGTTGGCTAGGTTTGTAGTATAAATTTCTACCTCATTTTCTATGTTAGTTCCACTCACGTGCTTGCTTTATCACAATTTTTATTGAATGTTTTCTTGGTATCTTCCTCCGAATTAGACTGGTCTCGGGTGATTAAGTAGTAGCGTGAACCTGAACGTTGAGCTTTCTAGTTTCTAGAATACTGAACGATGGACAAAGTCCAAGAACTCAGTAATTCTGAATATTGCTGTATTTGTTGCAGACAATTAAAGTCTGCTATTTATTTCCTTTCCTATATAAAACAAATGTAATAATTAGTTACGTCATTGTTATAGCTAATTTCTTCATCCTTTTATGTATTTTCAAGAATTGATATACGTCATAAGTGTGTCTTGAATTCTAGTGAAAATATAGCTGAGAATGTCTGACATAATGAGAAAATATTCGGAAAACTAGGTTTGTTTGAGCTAATAAATCATGAAATAAAGATACGAATTCGCGATTAACATCTCCTCTTTCATAAATGTGGTTTGCGCAGTATTCTGTTCCTGACCCCACATGAAACGAATTTGAACAATTATTTTCCAGAAACAACCTGTCATCATCCACTTCAGTTCCGAGAACAGACTCCAGAGTCTCATATTGAAGCTTCTTGTAACGTAACCACACGGGGCATTCGACTGAAAAATCGCCACATTTGAAACAGAAATTTCTGATGTACTGCGCCTTGAATCCATGCACGTTATATGCCATGTCTATCCAATTTTTCTGGATTTTGTCACTGTGTTCTATGAAGGGCACAGATTTAGAACCTCCTCGTTAGTCGGATTATATGGCGAGCCATATATTTTAATAAAACTGTTATCTGCGCTCATGTGGTAAATAAGGAACAAATAGGTATAAAAAGGTAAAGTTGTCCCTCTGCTTAACTAATTAAGCCCTACGTCATGAAGACGTATGGGGGAGTGAATGTATAGACCCATGTGTTCTTGACCTCAGCACTTGTTGGAGTGAGTGGTTAGCTTCACGTCCCGACCGTTTTACTTCCTGCGAAAGAGCTCCCCGTACCCATTGGACATGAGGCTAGGTGGGCCCCAGAGCCGGTCTGGACGACATAAGGGGCAAATAGTATATTTATAATTTAGTTATGTCTTCAATTATCCTCAAATATCAGCTCCTAGGTATCATAAGAGCTTAAAGAGGTATATTTCGTTTCTTACAAAATAATGTTCCATATTTACCTNAGAGACACCAAAAACTGATGCCGGAAGCAGCGTCATCAGCAGCGACTTGAAGCACAGAGTAAATAATGCTCGAGATGGTTCAAGTTCGTATAGCAACAGGCGTGACCAGAGTGGTTTGAACGCCTATTGTACTGCGATGTGGAAAGCAAATGGAAAAACTACCACATTATCACTTTTCCTGGATAGTCTCTTTCCAAAACCAGAGATACCATGTATGCGAGATGTTTCATTTGAAGGAGAAAGCTCTAGATCGCATCAAGTGGAGGAACTGTTTTGGAAGAGACTGTGGACCTGTCGTCTTGACAGATTACTGATGTCTGAATGAATGAATTTACCTCAGTCTCTTCTCTAGTGCTTCTTCAGCCGCTTACACCTTCGGTGTAAATATCATCTTACGAAAGTCATAAGAGTTTTCAGTGACTGGACTAGTAAACAATTTCCACAGATTCGAATCGGAGACCTTTGATTATAGAGCATTAAGATTCCTTCTGATCTTGCTCATGGGACTGATTAATGCGTCGCTTTTGCCCATAGCCTTTCGACCTTTATCCCTTTCCCTTCACCCCTTTCATCCCCCTTTACCCGCTTCACGAAAGGGCCCTCAAACGGAACAGTGAACAACAATTGATCTGCATGTGTGTGGCTACATGCCCGGGAACTTCGTGTGTCTCTGTGCTGCGCGCCACTGTTCTGTAAAGTCGCTCGTCTCCAGGGCTTGGTTACCATCACCTTCAGAAAACAATCCCAGAATAGAATTAATTAACTACTTACTATTTGTCATAAGTTGCGTTTAATTATCTCACTCTTAATTGAGTGACCTTAATGAATTTCCTGGCACAGAATGCCCCCTTGCCGTCAGAAGCTGAAGCAAAATGTTCGTTGCTGATATGCAATTAGAAACTTCCTAAACGTCAACTAGAAAGCATGCACCCGAACCGTATTGTGAGCCATTTCTTTCGTGCTACAAGTCCAAATATCTATTTTAGTATATCATATAAGTACTTATTTATTTGCGAATATTTATGGTTCGTTTAATGACAATGGTCAGACTATACAGTATAGTATCGGTTTCTACGATTGGTACTTATTAATGATGCTTATGGACTGGAACGTTCATTTGACGTGCTGAGGAAAGCATTTGTAACATACCAATACCTGAGGTTCTCACAGAGGTGGTTAAGAGGAGTTATATCTTCTGGGATATAACGCCTTGAGTCCGTCAAAACTAATTGGCTGAACTAACTGGCTTCCAACTGCCGAACTCACAACGCACAATAGACAACTTATGTAGCCTCGCCACGGACAGAATTGAGAACACCTCTCCCAACAGTTCTTCTATTGTTGCATCACGTAGCTGTTGCTCGGATCGAGTAGAGAACACCATTCCTCTCTTACTGTTTACAACCGTTACCTAGCAATGGCCTTTTTTTTACAGAATCATTACTTAGCAAGGGGTCTACAGGCTACACTATTTTCGTTTCCTACTCTTTACCAGTTCTATCTAAATGCTCCTATATGTAGAAATCTCTTCATCTACTTTGTTCTTATGATAGGGGAACACGAAATTTGAGAAAAATTTAATATTTTTATAATTTCGTTGTATTCTTCTAAATTATATTGCGATGCTTGAGTATTGCAACTAACTAAGTAACTAACTCGATGGAGCTCAGCCCTTCCTTCGAAGCCGATACTCGCTCAAGTACTTAATAATTTCCCAACATTTTATGGAGCCCGAATGTTCATTGCCGTGTTTAAAAGAGCCCTCCACTGCTCCCTATTCTCAGCCAGATCAATCCAGTTCATAGTACCCCATCCTATGTCTCTAAAATCTATTTTAATATGGTCATCCCACCTAGGTCTAGGTCTTCCTAGTGATCTCTTTCCTTCTGGCTTTCCCACCAATATCCCATATGCATTCATCGTCTTCGCATTCATGCTACATAACCTGCACACCTCATCCTCCTTCACTTCATCATTAGAGCACAAGTTATGAAGCTCCTCATTATGCAGTTTTCTCAAACCTCCTGTCACTTCATCTCTCTTTGGTCCAAATATTCTCCTCAACACCCTGTTCTCAGATACCCTCAGTCTGTGTTCCTCCCTTAATGTCAGAGACCAAGTTTCACACCCATACATAACCACAGGCAAAATTATAGTTTTTCTTATATTCTAATGTTTATGTGTTTAGACAGGTGACGAGAAGACGAAAGGCTCTGGACTGAATGGTAGCAAGCATTACCCGAGTTCAAACTCATCTTAATTTCTTACTGAAACAAATTTTGATATGTTACTCTCGTTCCAAAATACGAGTATTTGAACTTTTCCACATTTTCAAAACATCCGTTAGCTATTTTTATGTCATGATTTTCCCCTGCATTTTGGTGACGGGACGACAACATGTACTTAGTTTTCTTTGTGTTTACTTCTCGACCAGCCACCTTACCAGCGCCCATTAGAGTTTTTATGTTATTCTCTATGGTGTTTGTTTTATATCCCAACTGATTTACATCATCCGCATAGACCAGCATTGCTTTGTGCCACCGGATGATCTCCCTAGGTCGCTTTATGCCTTTCTAGTATAGATAAAGAAACCTAAATTAATGGAGTTAATATCCAGGCTAAGTAATTTAAATGTAAAAACTCGTTCTCAGCTGTAAGAACTTGATAACTTAGGAGTATTTTGATGCAGGACTGGTATAAAGTTTACGTAACAAGTGATAAGACATGAGATGGCAAACTCTTTGTTGAACTTCGATATGTCTCACAGTTTGTTCCTACTGCGCATGTGTACACTGACACCGATATAATTTAAGATCCACTTAACTAATCTACATTTTCACCTATTGTGTTTCAGTGTAAAGTAAAGATTCTCAGGGACTGAAATTTCAATTTACTGCTTATAGATCTTCAATAAAATAAATAATTTAATATTAATAAATAGATAAAAAATACAGATAATCTGTAGGTGAAGTAAGTTGCATATAAACAACTCCTTCATGGGGTTTAAGGTCAATTCATTGCGAGCATTGGTAAAACGTAACACGCTTGGCTGTAAAATTGACGAAGATATATCACAGTATCTTTAGTACTCAAACCTTTATCGGCATCGTTGGCTGTATCTAGCCCTGCGTCCACTGTTAATGAATTCATGTACACATTTCTGATGTTTCCTTCCTTTCGTTTTCTTTATATAAACATTTAACTTTTCACTTATGTATCTTACCACTGAAGTAACAGATATTCTTTGCAGTCTCTGATATGTAAGATTTCATTCTTTTATTTTAAAAACTGGCCCACTTCATTTCTCTTAACATCGGAATATCTCATGAGACGCTGTCTGCTTTCTCATATATGAGAAGTTATTATGATGGTACAAAATCCGATCTCGAAATCTGGACGGATTCAGATCGCACCTGAATACGAAAGATCAGTTTATGGAATACCATCACTCTGTCTCTCTGTCTCTATACCATTCACTAGCGCCAGAGAAAAAGGACAGACTTGATTCATATTTTAAGGATCTGTCCACCAGAGGTTTCTGCCATGAGCATTTCAACATTCCAGCTGCAGAAATGGGGTTTGATGTGCTCATGAACTCTTTAATACTTTTCCGTGCTATGCAAAAATGATTTATGGTTTACCGAGATAAAATGTATCTTCCAAAACATTTGCTGGGACTTGGCCCTCAACAGAGCATTAATTTTGCGAGAGTAGCATACCACTCGCATAATCCAGTAGGGACCTCAGTATAAATATCTTGGATCTATGATTAGAGAAAGCTTTTAACTCCTCGGTAACCAGAGATTGGCGTAGCGATGTAGGATAGCGAGTGCTGGTCCCAGAGCCGTTTGGTTCGCGAACTAACGCAACTGTTCTCACGTTTTCGCCATGTTAAAAAATAACTTATTTTCCGCAGCGAAATTCATAAAAGAAAATGGATTAACGTGGCTGTATTCGTGATCAAGAGATTTATCTTGACAGTTTTCAAGAAAGAAAATATTTTTAATGAGTCCTCAGTCAGGAATAAAGGGTATATGTTGGCTGTCTGTGTGAAGAAATAAATTTACTCACGTTGCACATATAAACAAAAGGATTTAATGTAGCCATATTTATGGCGAATGTTATTTTTGAAGCCGACTTCATGATTATTCACATTTATTGGGGCCGATATATAAATAATGCAACCTTATCAAAACTAGAAATGGGGCCTCAGGTCCGCTACTTCTGCACTACTGAGAGCAACAGCTTTACACTGAGTTCATATTCGAGTAATTTGGCATGAATTCCTAGACTGTTCAGCGACTTCAAGTGCTGTGATTAACCTGTATGATACTGTAGGCATGGTCGGATGATTACGCGATAGTGGGTAGGAAGAAGTGAGGAAGGAAGTGGTCGTCCCCTGTTTCAGATCCCTTCCTGTAATTCTTCTGAAGGACTGAATAAAACCGCAGATGACCTCATTCAGGATAGCCGGTGTCATATTCGAGATTTTATTCCGGCACCTCCCGAATACCAGTTCTCTTTCTGTGAAATTGGCGTTGAGCTCTCGAATCTGGTTAAGATTATTTACGTCTTTGATTCTTTCTTTCTGCCTAGAATTGTTTTCATTAAACATAGTTTATTATTCGCAAAATCCGCCCTTGTCCTCATTGCTACTGTATTTACATTCTCTGTACTAAAATTAATTAAGTTCCTTTTTTAAAATCTGAAATTTCATTTAGGTTGAAAATCCTGCGGTTTAGTTGATCATTGTTTGCCTATGCTATACAGTGGTACGCCGGTCACGGTAGCCGAGCGGTCTAAGGCATGAACTGTCTTCGCTCGCTGGGAAGCCGGGCCCGTGGGTTCCATCTGTTTCCTGTGAGGTACGAACTGAATTCTTATACACTGCCGGTCACGGTAGCCGAGCTGTCTATGTACTGTCTTCGCTCGCTTGGAAACCGGGATCGTGGGTTCCATCTGTTTCCTGTGAGGTACGAACTGAATTCTTATACACTGCCGGTCACGGTAGCCGAGCTGTCTATGTACTGTCTTCGCTCGCTTGGAAACCGGGATCGTGGGTTCCATCTGTTTCCTGTGAGGTACGAACTGAATTCTTATACACTGCCGGTCACGGTAGCCGAGCTGTCTATGTACTGTCTTCGCTCGCTTGGAAACCGGGATCATGGGTTCGAAACCCACTCAGGGCATGGATGTTTGTGTACTGGTAGAGGCCTTGCGACGAGCTGATCACCCGCCCAAGGAGTCCTACCGAATGTGTAAGATCTAGAAAAACCGAAGTGAACGGAGAAGTTCATGGAGGTAGGCCTAGGCCCACTGGGGCTGTAGTGCAAAGGAAAAAAAAAATACAGTGGTACAGTATTCATTAATAATTACGACGTCTCAATTAGTGAAACTCGATCCCAGTGGCCGCTGTGTCTAAGGCATGAAATATCTTCGCCCGCTTGTACACTGGGATCATGGTTTCGAATCCTACTCAAGGCATGGATGTCTGAGTTCATTTTTTGTTTGTGTGTTGCGACGAACTAACCCCTGTCCAAGGAGTCCTACAGACTGTCTTAGTTTAAGGAACTGAAGTGAAACGAAGCGTTTCACGAATGATCTTTTACTTCTTCTTCTATTCTTGCTGCTCCAGCAAGAATAGAAGAAGAAGTAAAAGAAGAAGAATTGATGAAAGAATGAAGATCGAAATTTTCAAGTCCATTTACAGAAACTCTCTATAATTGCACTTGTCACGACACAGGAGGTGGAAGTAAATTTACTATTCTTTCATTAATTAAACGTATCTGAATTATACTCCTACCAAAACTTAATCAGCAGGTCCTGTTTGTGAAATTCAATCACTACGAGTGGCGCTATTAAGAACGCAGCTGTCGAATTTTTTCTTCCTAGCGTCTCATTCATATTGTCACGTGTACGGGGCTACGCATGGCGAATAACGGATTCTAACTCACATGACTAGATTAATTGGCACTTGGATTACAATATCTCTTAATTATAATCAGTACAGCGGTATCGCTGATTTACACAATTTACAGTTCACCGCTGAACACGTACTAGGAATCTCAGTCTTCACTAGTCGTGTCCCGGTAACGGAATTAAAATAATCTCACCGTGACTAAATCTTCTAATCACACACTAAGGCTTCACAGACTAATTTCTAATTCTACACAGCTAGTTCATTGGCTCACTGACTGGATCTAGAGAAAAAACATGTCACGTGATCGCTAAGAACTGTTGTGGTGACGTCATTACACATGCGCAATCTGCACGGACACAAAGTAAACACTACTGCTGTATTGTTGGCTGTGTGTGATGTGGGCATTACATAGCAATAGATTTTCATATCACAGTATGCTTCAATGGGTATGGGAACAGAGTTGCGTCATCGCTAGTTAATGACGTAGGCAATTGCGTCATCATTAGGAAATTAGTAGATTCTGTTTTAATATGCTGCTGGTAGTCAGTAGCCGATGAGAAACATAGGAGTATTCTTTTGTCTGACGTAACGTGGCGCTTAGAACAGACTGGCTTTCCCATCTCTTCAACAAACATGTGGGAAGAATGCCGAACTACAAAAAAGGACCCTTTTCTCGAGAAAAAAGTACACGCACACCAAAAAGAGGATACCTTGTTGCTTGGTGTAGGATATAAATTGTATTAGGGTCTGCAAGCGAATGTTGAAAAGACGAGTAGAAACAAGCGGAATGGAAGTAAATAAATTATGGAAGAGGCACAAGCAAAAATTGGAACTTGAAATATTTGCTAATTTATTTTATTTTTGTTCTTTTATGTTTTGTAGCTGGTTACATGAAAAACTGTCGCCCAAATGTTAAAGTAAAACAGGGAAACAGAAGGTGAGGCTGCAGACGCGGAAGAATGGCAAACTGATGGAGAGATTTAGGACATACAAGTTTCATAATGTAATTGTAATGTACAGCCAACTGAGGGATGTGTTGAAAGGAGAAAGGGAAAATATACGAAGGCAGAAAGAAATGCAAAGGAAGAAAGAAAAGAATTACGAGAACTGTACTGAAAGGGAAAGTTGCGTAAGGTGGACGGAGCTAATAAGGAAAGGTACAATAACTGAAGAACAGAAAACATTAGGGTAAGGAAGCAGAAAAGAAGACAAGGTCAATCGGTTAATACATATATAGATCTATCCGATTTCAGGTATTTTACAGAGAACCTATTATTTATTAGTTAAAAATTTTAAGTCGCAGACTACTAATGTTTTTCTTCTTTTATGGCACGATGGACTCGGGGTCCAAAATTTCCCGTTTCTCGCGAAATGAAGTTTTGTTAATAAATATTTATTTTAGCTCCTTATGTAGGGGATCGGGCTCTTGAAGACCTCTGTCACTACATGACAACAGAAAAACAGAGACTAGACGGGCATACATGCTTGCATCAAGTTGGATTCAAATCCCGGATTCCACTGTTGGAGCTATGACAGAAAGTGCATGATGCCCTCAAGACTGAAGGACTCCTAGGATCAGCAGTTGTTAATAAGCCGGGCGGAATTCTTTGCAGTCCGATCGAGAGACTAAATTTTTTTTTCTTGGCACTACAGCCCCAGTGGGCCTAGGCCTACCTCCATGAACTTCGCCGTTCACTTCGGTTTTTCTAAGTCTTACACATTCGGTAGGACTCCTTGGACGAGTGATCAGCTCGTCGCAAGGCCTCTGCCTGTAGACAAATACAGAAAAACGCACAGAAACATCCATGCCTTGAGTGGGATTCGAACCCACGATCCCGGCTTCCGAGCGAGCGAAGACAGTACATGCCTTAGACCGCTCGGCTACCGCGACCGGCGAGACTAAATTAGTACATGATAATAATAAAAATACTGTGCAACTTTAATTGAGTCTAAAGCCTATGCAAATTTCTTTCTTGTATAATGAGCTAACACTGCACTGCTTCCATTTACTTCGGATGTTCTGTCTGAATCCTGAATCTGCAAAACAAGTTGATGCTTTAACCATGACTGGCTGATTTCATTGCCAAGATTATGCACAAAAATTGCGTAATAAGAGGATACATCTGCAGAGGTCACCCATTCCTGCGGGTCATCACTGCATTTTTCTTATATCTTATTACAAGGCCGAGATAAACTGAAGACTTCGCTGTCCTTGCAGGATGAGTAAAAACCCAAGTACGTCTTGGGATTGTTTAGAATAATACACGTATTGAGATCTACTGGAAACTGCTGAAACCCAAAAAAAGATTTTCTCTGTTTCTCCCATCATCAGATAAGTTTATTCCTTCTCAGTACTAATTAATGTCAAGGTTATGAGTACGTGGAACTACACCTACAAGCAGACTGCTTGTACTGTACCGGTGAACTGTACCGGTTCTCACGGTCTCTTCGCTTGCGGATTTCTTATTTTTCCTTCTACCTTGAAGATGGAGGCGATACGTTCCTCCGAAACATCGGTTAAGACCACATCTACACGGTGCCGCATCCCAGAAGACTGCTTTCTTCAAAGCAGATCATGTCTATCTTACGTATCTTATGCTACAATGGCAGCTTAGTCAGTTGAACGGCTGTAAGCTTGACCACCGCCAAGTTTAAGCCTCTTTTATTTTCACCAACTGAAGGGAACTCGGTCGAGTGATATAGCCTCAGAGCGGCCACATGGAAAACAACTCTTTCAACAGTTATTTTATTGTTGCTTCACGCACCGCCTATACAAAACCACTTTCCAGTTAGCCCATTTATGCGTGTTAGGAAGGTGTTGCCTAGCAATGGGCGTTGATTACAGAGTCGTTACTTAGCAACGAGTCTACATGCTAGTATATACATATACATAATCATTTACTGAACATGGGATTGAAACTAAAGTGTGCTTAACTACACAACGAGCTTGTCATATTGTAGTGGTTTGCAGGACCAGTAGGATGCCGTTTCAGGTTTCAGAGTCTCTGATTTCCCACATAATAATTACTGCTTTAATGTTTTGACATAAGTTTTTTATCTCCATTTAGTGCACCGCTGAAACCACTACAATAGCTTATACATAACTGAATTTCAAAGACCACAACCCTGTAATCTTATTTTACGGTCATATTTAATTAGTGGTTCTGAGGCACGAGAATGTGTTTTGGGTTATTCACAGCTGTAGGTGACCATCAAATATGTTAGCGTTTTCGTAATCAGTCTTCTTCATTTCTCGATAATTATTATCATATATAGGCTGTTTCAAAATTATTGGCTAATGTATTCAATGCTATGTCCGTACTAATGAAATTAGTTCCGCACAGCACTTTAGTGCAGCAGTAAGTACTCAGATTCTACTAAGAGAGGTCTCAGGTTTGAGACTCGGCCCGGAATTTAACTAACACAATGTTTTTAATAATGTCATTTTGCCTCTCGAAGGATTCCACGGCTTTTACAGTTGTTCATTCACGGCGTCAACTGATTCCACAATTTTAACCGGTGTAGTTGATAAAATGTTAAATGTACGATTCTATGAATAGTGCTGTCTCTATCTAGGATTGTAATACGAAGATTCAAAATTGTTGGTAATCAAGTCCGCTTTTCCATATTGAACTCGCTACCTTCGAAATTATCTCCAGATGTTCCATTGTAATCCTTTGTATTCACTACCGTCTCCCGTGCAACTTACACTACAAGTTGTAAAATTCAAAATTCAGTTTTCAGTTTTTAAAACTCTCAACCTTTTCAGGTTGCTTGTCTTCCTATGGCTTTCTTAATACAACATGTTTCGGTTTACACGGTCATTACGAAATACGTCGAAACTGTTTCGCCGAAGTTGCTGCATTTTATATACCGTCATAATAATTTTGTCCTAATTTTGTGAGTTGATCTAAAATTCTGAATCATAATTTTCTTTTCTTGCTCAGCGTGTGCTGGTCATCGGAGTATTTTAAACATGTATTAATGAGATGTGTTAATTGTTTATATATGGAATAAGTAGTTTGTAATGCAATTGAATGCGTACTTGCTTTTTTTCGGAGATGTACATATTATACGTGTAATGGATTTGTGAGTTAATACTATTGTTATTATTATAGATATTGTAATACCTAGCGGCTCCTGTCACACATATGAACATAAATTATCATCTACCTACCAAATCGATTACACACATTTACAATAACAAAAAAAAAAGCAAAGAAAGAGGAGTTAAACATCACAACAAATAAAACAGAGAACAACAAATGCGGTATATACGAAGCAATGAAACATCCTAACCCACACGAACAAAACCTAAATTCACAACACTGAGAAACAGATGGGTTACTTTGACATATAACGGTAAAGAAGCAAGGAAAATTACAAAACTTAAAAAAAACACACACAAATAAAAATAACATTTCGAAAACGAAACACAATACAAAAGATAGCAAAACCTCACTCTCAAAGAGATAAATACGAAAGAAGTGGCATTTAACAAATGAAATGGCTAGAATGTGCACTCAGATCACAGGGCAAACAGGGCTAATATTCCACGGTAGACGGAAGGTGCATATGAAATAAATTAGGACTAATATAGGTAATTCGGGATAATCAAACCATATACAATATTAAACACGGGACACAATATGGGACCATAANATAAAACAGAACCAACCCTACAGGACCCTCGCAGTTACACCAGAGACACCGGAAGAAAATGTGCACAACACCGAAAAAAGTAAATACGCATTGAACTGCATCAAAACATCAACTTATTCCATACACAACTCATTACTACATGTTACAGATACGCCGATCATCAACCCACGGCGCAAGATAAGAGTATTATAATTAAGAATTTCAGATTAACTCATAAAATTAAGGAAATATTATTACGACAGTGTATGAAGTGCAACAATTTCTCCGAGACAATTTCAGTGCAGCTGGTAATGCACATGTAGACCGAAATATTTTGTATGAAAATACGCAACGGCATGCAACATGAAAGAGTTTTAAAAATTAAAAATTAAAATTTAAATCTCTTGTCATTATTCATGAAAAAATATAGAGCAACAACATCCATTTTAACGTTTTCCTCTGATATTTTTTCTCATTGTTCTAAATGCACTTCTTCCAAGATCATAATTCTGTGACTTATGCATCCTTTTCGGGTTAATTGAGTATTTTCTCACATACATAACAACGCCTTTCAGCTGTATATCTTATAGAACAATGAATGGTATGAGTAGTTACCAAGAAAAATTTAGGAAACGTCACGAAGAAAAACTTTGTCAAGATTCCGGGCTGAGAGTCGAACCCATAATCTCCCTAATGAGAAGATAACTCTCCAGTCACGAAAGATGTTAGTTTCGTCTCTTATTTTCCATTCTGAGCTACAAGTCCAGCCCACCCTAATACCATTAAAATATAAGGAAATGCAGAAAATGTCGGGAACCGATTTTAGCATTGCTATTCGCTTCTTACTTAGTGTGTGTGCTCCGTATAAGATGGCAGCACTGTCTTAAGAGATGAAGTCACTTTGTACAGATATCGCTTGAAAGTCTGAAGTAAATGAAGCTCTGAGAAGGAAATGGATTCCGATTTATTGATAAGAACCAGGACATCCAGTTCAGTGCTTCAGGAATTGTCACAGATTGATGAAAGACGCCGTGATGAAGATAGGGTGGGAGCAGGGCGTCTGAGATTGGAAAACTGTTATGACGCTGTAGAAAACAAATGATGTAAAGAAGAGTCGCTATCTGTTTGCTACAGTCACGTTCAATCCTTGTCTTTCCTTTAGGCCTTTTCTTTTCGAATTTCGAACATAACGCAAGAGTGCTAAAGCTGAAAGAAATTCCACAGGTAGCTGACAAAGAGTAATTAATAATAAATTTGTTCTCCGTTTTTTTTTGTGTTTTTCCTGTCCTTCCTTTCGTTAATAACGTCTTACATTCGTCTGTCTCCACTGCTTTCTCGTGTGTATATACCTAATGCAATATTCTTTTCAAAATTACGTACATTGGAGAACCAGTAAATAGGTCACAAATGGATATGAAGCGTAAGATACGTATGTGACATTCGAACATGGGAGGAAAACATTAATTTCTCGACATATCCTCCACTAGGCTGCGCCATATCTCAAGCGGTTAGTCGGCCCGGGTTCGATCCCAGGTCTGGGCAAGTGGGATTTATGGTGGAGAAAGTAGCGCTGGGGCGGGTTTTCTCCGAGCACTTCAGTTTCCCCTGCCAATCTTTATTCCACCAAATTCTCCATCATCATAATCACCAGGGGCAGGTACAATAGGCCAATTAGTGGCCGTCGTGCCGAGTGGACCCAATTGGACTCCACCCCCCACTAAGCGAATTAAAAAGAAAATTATCCCCCTAACAATGATACACTTGTCCCATCGTTTTACCAATGCGTCGAAACCGCCAGCATGAAAGTCTTTTAAATTTGTCTCAGCCACTTCCGCACCTCCGCTTCAACCTCTTCTTTATAAGCGAACTATTTGTCACCCAGTTATAAACTGCTTTACGCGACATTCACTTCCCACCGTAAACAGGAAACATTTCTGTAATCATATCCTTTGCATAAAATCCTTTCGTCCGTAAAGAAACTCACAACATAACGCCGTTCTTCGGTAGTATATCCTCAAACTTGAGCACCATTTTGACTACTGAAACCAGCCTCTGAACATGCGTATATGCGTCTGCCAGTAAGACTCTTGAAACTGGACTGTGCTGCTACCTAGTGATAAAAAGAGAAAATCTATTGCGTCCGTTACAACTGTTTTGACGTACTTACTGACTCTTCCTCATATATTTCTACTGAATATTAGCGGCAAACCAGTCTTTCAGTGTATAGTAGAATTTGCCTTTCACAGTGATGCGTAACAAACTGACTAAGGAAATGCATTCATGAGATCTGTGTAACATGTAAAGGCAGTAAGGGTTAAAAATACGGAATATTTGGCGTGGCGCATTGAAGGAATCCGGATTCATTTGGTCCGTTAACATGGAACTGTTACGTTTGGGACATTATACATAATATTATATACCTAGCAGGTTTACTCAGGCGCTATCGTTTCCGACTTATGTTCGAAAGACACTCGGTTTGAACCTCGACCTCGGCATGGTCTATCCTGAGGTCATCAGTGAATCCCTCAGCCCCTCGTGGCAAATGCTGGGTTATAACTTTGAAATACGCCAAGGCCAGGTCCTTAGAAAATTTCGTTGGAATTCAAAGGGGCATAATTTCTTCATTAGCCTCATCCCCATTGTTCCAACTTCTGCTTCTTTCGTACCTTTATCTCTCTCCTTCCTTTCCCCACAGATACAATAAATTTAGTCCATATTTATGCTACAGAGAGGCACAGTTCCGAGCACACAGCTGCCAGGTGTGCGATTTCGTGAAAGCTAACACAACGCGAGAACGAGAACACGCCCAGTCAGACAGTACACACATGTAATTATAAACTGTCCTTCGCTTGCGATATTCTTATGCTAAAGGTAAAGCTACCCCTGTAACGGGTCGTGGTGGCCCGAAGGGTTGTGAGACGTCGAGGCTTCCACATTTTCTAGACAATCGGCTAATAGATGACGGTGAGGTTAGCCTAACGCACCGGCCGTCCTTTACCCCCAGGAAGATTCCTGGTACTCCTGTTAGAGGCTGAGTCGACCCCAGGGCCATAGTGCGGCTGGAGGAATTAAGTCAATTGAAAAATCCAATAGCCTTATCATTAATCAAAACCGCAACCTTCCGACTTGTAGCATAGTGTCTCAACCAACTGCGCTAATGCGTACCTTCTGCTGGAATTTTATATGAACTTATAAATTATGTCGTTGGAAAGGACCAGACTTTCTGAGCTTCATATTCTGTAGGCAGCGTCACGGTGTACTTCACCGATTTATGCACAGCAATACCACACAGAAGGACATAGGCTAACAACATGTAACAACAACAATGCAAATCCATTGCTAGGTAACGGATGTTGAAACATGTCTCCGAGGTTATGGCAGAGACATCGATTCATAGGCAACACTTACAGAAAAGTTTCCGTTACAACGGTTATGTAAAGATTGTTCACACAGCAACGAAAGGAACGTTACGATGACAACCGCAAAAAAAAACGATGAACTGTACCGGTACACGAAGTGCTTATCCGGTCGGCGTGAAGCCAGCTTAGGTCGAGAGAACTGAGCACCGTAGCCCTGCGAGTCGTAGGAGGCGACGAGAGAGGAAGTCTCGAATTTGAGACAGTAAAATATGGTCGCGGGCCCCAAGGGACTCGGACCAGAGAATGATTGCGCTGGCGGGGCCCAGCAGCAATTGTAAACGACAGATCAGTCCTCTCGTCAGAGAGAGAGAGAGAGAGCCCCATATCAACAAAACCGCAACTGTCTGACTAATAAAAATCTGGCCGTAAGACCCAGATGGGTGCTTTATTCCAAGACAGACTGGCCGACTGACCATCGGTCGCAACATGAGACTCAGAATAAGAATACAGAAGAGAAGAGATTGGCTGTGCTTCAGAGCCCCACCGAGTAGCAGAAGCCAAGTGCGAGAACGAGACAGAAGAGAGGATACAGACCTGCTAACCGAGTTAGTGCAAGGAGCATCTAAGAGCGGAGTGTTGAAAACTTTGTGAGTTATAGTTCGAGTAACATTTTCAAGTGTTCTATGTCGATCCGCCTGGCGATTGTCCAATAAATCGATTCATGAATCCATTGAACCCATTAATTACTTTCCACTTTACCAGGATATATGACAATATAGATCCTTATACTTTCCATCTTGTTATGTTATAGAATTGCCTTGTATAATCGGCCATGTACACAACAATGACTTGACAGTAAAGTTATTTTAATTAATTCTCTTAGCGGGGGGTGGAGTCAAACTTGGGTCCACTCGGCACGGCAGCCACTGATTGGCCTATTGTAGCCTGCCCCGGGTGATTATCATGATGGAGCAACCGGTGGAATGAAGATTGCCAGGGAAACCGAAGTACTCGGAGAAAACCCGCCCAGCGCCACTTTGTCCATCACAAATCCCACTTGACCAGACCCGGCATCGTACCCGGACCGCCGCGGTAGGAAGACAGCGACTAACCGCTTGAGCTATGGCGCGGCGAAAGTTGTTTTAGTTGCCTCATAACACTACAAGCAACCACGCCTTGACCCCGCCACAAAACCCAACCTCACACACTAACAACCGATGATTGTACACGTTGCTCATAACGGCGTATACATTACCTACGAACTAACAGTTTGCATCTAAGTACATAAACCTCATATGATAGCCTACAGCTATGTACAAGTTACCATATACCTACAGCACACGAGCCCATTTCATCAAGTTGCTAAGTACAACCACAAACCTCCATAAAGAGAAGATGTACACGTGCCGTTGCAGTGGAAACAGGGAAGACTAGTACAAATGATAAGCTATCCACAACAGCCTCAATCACCCGGCTACATCGACCCCACCGCTCAACAGGAAATTCCTCATCAGGAACACAGAGAAACAGCTGCATACATCCATCAAATCACGCACAACACTGACCGCAGTATACCAATATTAACTAACTCCTCGGAGATAAACCCTTTTTGAGAAACCACAATTTGTGCAGCTGTTCAGGAATTTCTTATTGAACCCGAAGGTTCATAACCTAGTTCACGAGAATGGCCGCGTCATAGCTCAAGCGGTTAGTCGCTGGCTTCCCACCGCGGCGGCCCGGGTTCGATCCCGGTTCTGGTCAAGTGGGATTTGTGGTGGACAAAGTGGTGCTGGGGCAGGTTTTCTCCGAGTACTTCGGTTTCCCCTGCCAATCTTCATTCCGCCAATTGCTCCACAATTACCCTCTCCTATCATCTGGGGTTGGTACAATAGGCCAGAAGTGGCCGCAGTGCAAGGGACTTAGTCCCACCCCACTAGCAGTAAAAAAAGTTCACGAGGGCCCTCTACTGGTTCATATTCTGTGCCAGCTCAAACCATTCCATACCATCCCATCCTATAACTGTGTGAACAATTTCAATATTGTCTATCGAACTGCGTCTTGATCTTTCTTGTGGTTTCTTTCCTTCTGGCTTTCTCACCAACACCTTATATGCATTTCTCTTCTCTACCATTCTTGCTACGTGCCCTGCCAATCTAATCCCCTTTGACTTGATCATTCTAATTATACTTGGCGAAGAGTACACATTATAAAGCTCATCTTCATGTAGTTTTCTTCAAACACCCTTCAATGTCGGAGACAAAGTTTCACACCCATACAGAACCACAGGTAAAATTATTGATTTGTATATTCTGAGTTTTATGCTTTTGGACAGCAGACGAGAAGACAAAAGGTTCCGCACTGAATGGTAGGAGGCGTTACCCGGAACCAGTCTCCTCTTAATTTTCTCTTGAATCGAATTTTGACTTGTTACTGTCGTTCCCAAGTATTTGAATTGTGCCACATTTTCAAGTAATGTATTGGTCATCTTTATGTCATGATGTTACCTTGAATTCTGTTGACGGGACTGCAACATATACTTAGTTTTCTCTGTGTTTACTTCTAGACCAACCTCTTTACTTGCGTCAATTAAAGTTTGTGTGTTTTTCTTTATGGTATCTACATTATCACCCAGTAGATTCACATCATCGGCATAGACCAACAGCTGATTTGCCCCGTTTAATTTCAGTCCCACCTGGTTTTCCCAGACCTTCCTAATGGCATATTCTAAATCAAAGAGCTAACCTCAATCACTGAAGATGGAAAGAGATCCAATTTCCGAAACTTGTGTTCTCTGGTTTTTAGAACCGCGCAATGGTTAAAGTCCAAAAATCCTGTAATTCTGAATCAAATGGTATAGTAGAATCAATACAAATGATTCCTGACACCGTTTTCTTCTTTATTTTACTGTCAAATCATTGTTGTGTAGATGGCTCTATATGCCATAATACGCATAGGACCACTGGGCTTTAAAAGATTAAATTTAATATCTTCGTATGATTTTTAAATACAAGGTGATTTATTGAATAAATCTTTTTAGAATTGCTTATATTTTTGATAAAATATGTAGGGATACATTGTAATCCCCGTGGTCTCTTTTTATCATATCGTACCTGTAGTCATAACTTATTAAAAATTCGAATCCTGTACCTTCAAAATACGAAATTAACTGTTACAAGAGACAATATATTTGTCCCATTTGACGGACTCAATAATACTTACATGATAAAAGCCTCTTACATATTTTATTGATTTATTTAATGATATAATCTTTACCAAATTATTGCTATTTGAATGGAAGTATTAGGCCTAATCTTGTGTTTTACAGCACGCGAGAGATATAGAGAAGACATCGCTTGGTGTTACTTTTGATATATCTACTCAGAGAACGCTTTTTTTTTTCATTTATTCTTTTCCTTATACGGAGAGAACAGGAGAACAAGCTCGAAATCTGTGCTTTCATTCTGCACGCGATCAAATCGTCCTGAAAAACAGCTTGTAGGAGAAAAGTGGTGTTTGGGGGTTGTGAAGGGTGGAATAAAATGTACGATGTTGTGCTGTCGGATGGCGATGTGTGTCAGTGACATCTCTGGGGTGTTTTATTTCTTCTCCCCGGGCTGCAGGTCCTGTAATGAGACAGGGAAATATTGCTGAGCCCGGCGTCTGATCCGCTAAAAGATTTTGATCTCTCTGGAGGGGAACTTTTAGGAGTGTTGCATGTAATGGCCATCAAATTTGGTCCATGTTCCCTTCAACCAATTCGTGATCCTTAACTGGACAGGGCACATACCTCCTGACTGACCGACAGCTTCACTGAATACATTTTATAGGATATTCATTCAGAACATGTGCAGTTACTTTGCATATTAACAAATTGCCGCTTTATGGAACATAAACCAATAACCAACGAAGACTTTAGATTGGCTCAAACTATAATACTTGTGACTTGCATTGTAGAAGTCTTCAGTCGAATATCCGTCGGGAAAGAAACGATTGTCACGTGATAGAGTAACCATGGACACGGTTTTGATTGTTAGTAGGATTTATTGAAATCTTACAACTTTTAAGTATTATCCTTTCACCGTTATGCATACTTAAATCGCCATTAGAACACATTAAGTCTCTTAGTCTGTTACGACTCTCACTAGCCGTTGCCTGGTTGCGGCTTTCAACATTGAATGTTCCTCTTCTCTAGGATCCCGAATTATCTCCGGCCTTAGCTGCCAGCTTCTCACAGCAACAGCTCACAACAGCCGAAACCCAGAAGTTATATAACTCACTAACTCACCAAACAAGTCAACTCAACTCAAATCAACTCAACTCACTCTCTTACCAACCAAGTAACTCCACTCCACTGACTCACTGAACTCACTCCTCACTCTGTGTTTATATCGTCATGGCAAGAACCTCACAGAAAACACCCTACTATTATTGTTTACGAGCCGTTTCCTAGAAACGGGCGTTGTCTGATGTTTTATTTTGCGGTCATTGCCTAGCAACGGGTCTACATGCCAGACTATTATGACCTGAAGGCTATGTCTTCATCATTTCTATGTGCAAAATGCATTTAATTATTTTTTCAAAGATATTTTGGATGATTGACGACGGAGATGTTTTGCCTACTCAATGTAAGATGGGCCTCAGGGGATCTAAGTCTATGAGAAAAGTAGATTGCATGAGTCCTACCTAAATTGACTTTTATGTTCCAGTCCTCACACCACGTCTCAGTAGGAGTGCGACCTCGCTATAACTTCCTGAGGACATTACCCTCTTTGCTGCAGGTGTCATCAGCAAAGAGACGCAGATAAACACCGAAATACGAAATTCACACAAACTTGAAACACACCCATTTACCTTTCAATATACGTGCATTCATGTTTTATACGCCCTATATTGTGACCTTTATACCAATCGCTAGGCAACGGCTCGGTAAACATATTCCCGCGCAAGCAAACTCGCTCAACAATACGACGTCTATTGATAGGCAACGGATCAGTAAACACACCTCCTTAACAATAGAGGGTATGTTTTCCGTGGGGTCCGTGCAAAATGGTTATAACGAAGTGTTCGGCAGTACAATGTAGAGTCGAGTTTCGAGACGCCAGCCTGCCAGGATATATGAACTCGGGAAGAGACGAATTGACAGTTGCGATATGAGGGAAAGAAAGGAATTAGGCGGTGCAAAAGGACTTCATGTGTTATCTGGAGTTACAGCGAGACTGTTATAAATCCGTTGCCAGGATACGGCTAGTGAAGACTGAATCCTAGTGTGTGTGTAACGGTGTACTGTAAAGTGTGTAGTTAAGCGATAGCGCTGCATTGCCTGTAGTCCAGACTATTTTGAATAAGGTGTCAGTAAATCCAATCTTCCAATCCAGAACCTGTCTATAAGTCTCAAGGACACCCTCAAATCGTGATAATATAATTTTTTAAAATGTTATAATTTTCGTAACTCTTACACATCCTTTGGAAAACTTTTAACTGCATAAACAAATATGGATCCATTTTAATTACATAGTCAGCAGTATAACGCAATTTATTTATGCTTATATACATATACACCTGATGATGGGCAACCACGGTCGAAACATGTAGTGTTCAATATAAAAACTGAACGATTTATGATGTATTCAGTTCAGCGGGTTATTGCATCGGCGTGCTTTATGAAACGTACATACACAACAGAATGCATTGTTTAAAAATACTAAGAAAACTTACCAACAATTCCATATTCCCAAGTGAACTTATTATAACTTCTTACTGTTACCTGTAGTACTTTATCCGGATTAAACTAACTTTATCGACGATTTTAGTTCAGCGGGTTGCAGATGTACAGACACCAGCAGCGGCTTCTTTCTAATATTATCATTTTCGGTAATACAGTGTGTTCCTGCGCTAAAGATTACACCGAAGTTAAGATCTGTAGAAGGTGAAACACTATACAAGGCCGAGGCAGTTCTGAGATTTCAGTGTTTAAGTATTTGAAGCCCATGTCTCCAGCTGCGAGCTTTGCAGTATCGGCCAAACCTGCTTCTTATGCACTTGTACGTTTCTAGGCGAGTTTTTGTTAGCTTTCTTATGGTTTTCGCGTTAGATACAAAAGTCTCATAGTTTTAGTGTCTTTCTCGGAGGAAAATGAAATTTCTTCTCAGTGTAGCGGTGAAACAATTAATCGGAAATATCTGCGTATAATTTTAATAAAAATGACAGAATAAATAATTCATAATCAATGCCGATAAGAGATCAGTGTTTAGTGTGCAATGCTAGCGTAGATGTTAGCAAGAGGAGTAATGTCCAACGACAGTTCATGACCATGCACAAACTCTACTTACGTAAATTTACCGAGAACAGCGTAATACGTAGAAACAAGGTTGAGGATTTGCAACGTAATTTACGATCCCCTCGAACGGTATTTTCAGAATCACCGCTTATTAAAAAAGCCAGGATGGTTATCATTGCTTCATATACACTCACAGAAATATTGGATAGGAAGAAAAGCTTTTGGTATATAGCAGTGTTGTGTGCTGTTAATTAGTTAAAAATACTGAAATATCCAGTGCTATTAAGGATGTCCATTTATCTCTGTATACTGTCGCTGGAAGAGTGGAACATACTCGTATCTCCGATGACACTCTCAGTACTGAGAAGGAGCTGTCGAAAATAATCCCTTTACATGGAAAGACTAGGGATGAAGACATATTTCAGAGCTTTCATTCTGGCCTTCTGCATTCAGTTCATAAACTTGTGCCAGTTAGCATAGATGGCGCTTGTCATGACTAAGGAAAATGACGACATAATTGGGCTTTGAAAAAAAAAACACGTCTCCTAGACATCTTAGTTACCACAGTGAGCTTTATGTACAAAAGTAACCGATTTTATACACGTGTTGATTGTTTTGAAAAACAATGTAAACTGGGTGTGTGTTAAGAGGCTGTTTAATATAGGACGTTGAAATATCTCTTACACAAAATTAATGTTTATTACGGTGATTTCATATTATTTACTGAAGTCTGTTGGCTGAGTAGAGGCAAAATTCTATTTCGATTCTAAGAGATTTGTCCAGAAATTGTGATTTCTTCAAGACAGTTGTGATTTGCCTCCACAATAAAAAGAGTCTCGTCGGTTGCTAGATCTTCCTTTGTTCACAAGTTTTACTGCTAAGTGGGTGAATTGTGAGCTCCAAGGCGGAAACTTGACTGCAATTAAAATGACGGGAGCTATTGATTCTGTCGAAGGAGAACTGAAATTATGGAAGACTCAGCTGATGAAAGGTCTGCTAACCCAATTCATAAATGTTCAGAGTCTGCCAACATTCTGTATATCCATAAGCTATTAAAGGAGATCGAAAGAAGATTTAAAAGATTCCGAGTGCATAAAGTTTGCTGTGTCTTTGTAACCCATTTCAAGGGAGGGATATAAATGAGAATCCTGAAATTATTTCTGTGTTCAAGGAAAATGTAAGTGACCTAGAACTTGGGATTATTAAATTGTAAACAAACATTGTTTGAGACAAGAGCGAATGATATAAAGTTCTGCAACTTTCTGCTGTCTGCACAGAGCCCTATTATAAAACGAGTGTCATTAAAAGTGAATGCTTTTCTGCTATTTACTTCAGCGAATCTGGTCGTGAACGATGAGAATGAATAGCCATGTTAGAGATCTTTATTAAGTTACGAAAGTTTAAGTGACTATGAAAGTAGCTATTGTTATTTCAGAGCTAACTATAATAAGTTAGCCGAAGAGATTCAGTGCCAAGCCTTACTCTGAATTCCTTAGCTTTGTTTTGATTGAATATTTGCCTATGACATTTACATACACTCATACTGCATTTTTTGAATAAAATAAAGACAATGCACTATCCATTACATGGAGTTTACGACTGTTTGATCTGCAGTCTTTATGTTTCTGTAGACATCTGCGTGGGTTCTCATATTAAAGTCTTTATGATAGAAACAAAATTAATAAGTGAATCAGCTTTTATATGTGTCCCTTTTGCTTTAGGATTTAACTTACGAAATGTGAATAATATTTTAAAAACGTTAATTCTTTTTATTTATAGAGACATGCGTTAAATTACCAATTCAATATATAAAAGTGTGCTGAAATGAAGTCACACTTAACTAGGTTGCAAATTGCATTATTTGTAAGTATATTTTATTGCACGAATGTGACTCGAAATGTGTTTGCACTAATTTCACCCCCCCCCCCGTATCGATTTTAGCACTGGAAGTTACAGGTGTAACTTTCTTTGTAATCTCCCTCCGTGCCAACGCAGTCTGTTCGGCAGTGCATGAGGTTTCTGACGCCATCTGCAAAAAAAAAAAAAAAAGAAACTGCTGAGTGCTAAGCAAGTCATGTACCTCTTCTTTCAAATCGTCGTTGTTCGAAAAGCGACGACCCCCGGAAGTACAATGTAGAAATCCAAACAGATGGAAATCCGAGGGTGCAGAGTCCAGACTGTGTGCTAGACGAACGAGAACTTCAAATTTTAGCTCCCCAAGGGTTCTCTGGCATTCAAGATGTTCTGTACGATGAGAACACCTGATAATCTTCTTAGTCGCTCAGCGCGAACGGCTGGTCTCAGTTCATTTCGTAACATTTCGGAATACCTTGCACGTGATGCTGTCCTTGAGACTTGAGGCTCTGGCTTCCTCCTGTTTGCCATCACGTGATGTGGGTGGGCGTCCTGGTAATTCTGAATCACCTACACTTGTCCTGCGTTTCTTAAATATTCTGTCCACTCATACATACTCCTTCGAAGTAATGCATTGTCTCCATACTGTGCACATAAAGACGTTTATCTGCACCTTTAACACCTTCTGCCCACAAAACGAACCACGGCCCTTTGTTCTTCTTTGGTGCAAATTTAAATTTGTGCAGCCATGTTTTCTACTTCATCGCAGCTTACTCACTACGCACAAGATTATGTCAGACAATGTTTCGCCACGTCATCCCTCTGCTAAGTATTATCATGGTATCTCATACCATCCGCAGACATGAGCGAAAGCGGGGTTACCTTTTGAATCACCCTCGTGTGTGGAACAATACGCAGATAAAGATCGATATACTCGTCCCATCGCTGTACCAATACGTCGAAAGGCGCAGCATAGAAGTATTTCGGCGTTCTCAGCCACTTCCGTTTCATCATCTGCGACTTTCGAACGTCCTTGAAAGAATTTCTCGACCCAATTGTGAACCCCTTTACGCGGCAAATACTTCCCACCGTAAACAGGAAGCATTTCTTTATTAATATACTTTGTAATGAGCCCTTTTGCCCACAAAAACGCACAACAGAACGCTGCTCTTTGGTTGAATCATTTTGACTACTGAAACCATTCTCTGAGCATTCGCATGCGCGCCTGATACCTAGACGTTTTTATTTTTTAAATATAAATGTATATATATAAAAAGGTCTATGAAATGTCCATCCGACCATGTACCTAAACTGTCATGAAGTTGGATTTATTTCCATTTGTGGCCTATTTACTGACTGTCCTGATTCACCCTCGTATATTTTTTTTCCTTGGCACTACAGCCCAAATGGGCCTAGGCCTACCTCCATGAACTTCTCCGTTCACTTCGGTTTTTCTGTATCTTACACATTCGGTAGTACTCCTTGGGCGGGTGATCAGCTCGTCGCAAGGCCTCTACCTGTACACAAACACAGAAAAACCGCACACACACAAACTAAACATCCATGCTTTGAGTGGGATTCGAACCCACAATCCCGGTTTCCAAGCGAGCGAAGACAGTGCATGCCTTAGACCGCTCGGCTACTGTGACCGGCAGTGTATAAGAATTCAGTTCGTACCTCACAGGAAACAGAACCGAACCCACGATCCCGGTTCCCAAGCGAGCGAATACAGTGCATGCCTTAGACCTCTCGGCCACCGTGACCGGCCCCCTCGTGTATTAGTGTATGTAATATTCTAAGAAGCCGGTCACAGTGGCCGCGCGATCTAAGGCATGAACTGTTTACACTGTCTCGGGCGCTGGGATTGTGGGTTCTAATCCCACTTACGGCATGGATGTTAGGTGTGTGTATGCGTTTATTCTGTACTTGTGTTGTCCTTTGTTTAGGTAGCGGCCTTGCGACGAGCTGATGACTTGTCAAGGGAGTCCTCCCGTCTGTGTAAAATGATTACGGAACTGAAAAAGAGGCCAGGGCCCTGAATGGGCTGGAAGAGCCATTAATTTGCCAGCATATACGGTGCTAGTGCAGAAATAAGATAGTTCGTTTGAAAGCAGCTTGTGAAGAGCATTTGTAACTGCTACGCGATGCATGGATACGGAAGCTCCTGATTTTCCTTATAGGGTCTCTCGTTGAGAGTTCACGTCACGATTTTAGCAGGGTTAAGCATTTTCATGTGTTGGAAATTTCTGTCTTATGGGATATAACGACGTGTAGTTCGATAGAATATCAACTGACGTTTCGGATGAACATACGACTTCCATCTTCAGTATCGAGGAGTAAACCGAGCAAGAAACTAGCATGAGGCAGGGGGCAAACAGACCCACCACTGTGACAGTCTAAGCTCAACAATAAATAAAATGGCAGTTTCTTTAAATTGCATTTAGTTTTTTAATATTATACATATTTTCCCAGTGTAGACGGCAAATTTCAATTGGTGTCAAATTTTCGAGTTAATACTTTGAAATAAATGGAAACCTGAGTCTGCGAACAGACACATGACTTTTTTGGGGCTAGATATTTTGAGGCTTTGTGTTCATTTTCGTAACATAATGATTTTTACGGTGAGGAGTTTTTAGCCCCACGTCTAACCCCCAAGCTGGAGGACCACCCCTTGTTGGCTGCCCGCGACTGCTTATTCAATATATTCACAGCTTCCCTCCAAAACTTGGGGGCGTCTCCCCCATCTGCAACCTCAGGACGCGCCATGCCGTGGTGACAGGGACCCACCTAACATGATAGGATGGGATGGTATGGATTGGATAGATCTGGCTCAGGATAGGGACCAGTGGAGGGCTCTTGTGAACACGGTAATGAACCTTCGGGTTCCTTAAAATGCTGGGAAATTCTTGAGCAGCTGCAGAATTGGCGGCTCCTCCAGAAGGGCTCAGCTCCATGAGTATGTAAGATATTTTGAGGAGCAACAAGTTGAGGGAGGTGAATAGCCACGACTCTTCTACTACAATGTAAAATGTGTCTTTTTCTTTTTAATTTTTCTTTTGCCACTTTTATGAACGAGTGTTCTTTGGGGTAATACGAGTACGACTGAGGTTTCTGTATGTAGTTACTTTTTGATATGTTATAAAGTAGCGGTATCAGAGAATTCACGAGAGACACATAGAAGGACAGACAGAGGGGCCAATGAAGGAGAAGAAGCAGTTGGGATATGTGATACAGCTGAAGTACAATATTAAAATGGAGGATGATAATGATGAAAGGAGGTAATATGAGATGAAACTTCAAGGAGAAGTGGGACAAAGTAACGGAAGACGCGGATGAAGGGACGCGTCAAATGTGCTTATCAGACATAACTGTGGCATTGCACAGGCTCAGTGGAGTTGGCTGTAGATCTACACTCTGATGTACTGGATCTAAAATATGTCTGAGAATGTGTCATAATCAGGGCCCGGATTTTGATGACCTGAAAATAGTTAAAAATGACCGAAAAATCCAGATAAATGACCTAAAGGAGAAAAGAAAGAACACTTCGCTTCCATGTTATTCACATTTCACAAAACATATGAAGAAAAATTCCCTAAAATGGCCAAAAATGACAAGAAATAACCTTAAGAGTCCAAAAATTTACCAAAAATTACCCCAAGAACGAAAAAATGACCTTAAACCTAAAAATGTCAAAAAACGACAAAAAATTACATACAAAATTTACATTTCTGTAACCAGCAGCTCATATCCGAGATTTATATATTTAAGAGCATAGCATAGAATACAAGGAAAAAAAGATGACATGTAACTGAAAATCCGGGCCCTGGTCATCATCGAATATTGAAGCAGATCATTGCGTCATCATTCGAACGTTACAAAGTTGTGTCAGCATGCCGTGAGAACAACAGCAGCCATACTGAGGATCTGTTTGAACTCACAGGCTTCTCTTCCGTAGGGTTGTCTACCCGAGAAATGACGTGACTTCAAAAGAGGTTGTCAGGCTCTTAATGCCTCAATCTTTTTTTTTATCAACATGGCTCTGCAGCGCTTTGTTGGGCGTTGGCCGCTTTTTTCAGTTTCTTGATCCCATAAACGGTCTGTATGACTACTTGGTTGGGGGATCAGCCCGTCGAAAGGCTTCTACGTACGCACAGACCAACACAAACACAGAAAACATTCTAGTAGGATTGGAACCCATGACCTCAGTGTTTGAACGGACGAAAACGGTTCATGCCTTAGACCGCGCGTCCATTGTGATCGGCACTGCCTCTCTTTTTCTCTTGCTTATGATTAAAACCTCACGAATTTTTCGAAATAATCATACACGCCTACTGCGATTTAAATTTTTCATTCTACAGAAAAGGGTTATCATAAATTGTGTGACATTTCGTAAAAAGCCTACTCTTTACGGTGAGTTCTTTAGCCCCGCGCGCAACCCCCACTCTGCAAGATCACCCATTGCTGGCTGTCCGCGCCTGCTTATTCCTTATATTCGCAGTTACCCTCCATATCTGGAGGCTGTAACCTCCATGGTGACAAGGGACCCACATAACGTAAAACAATAATTTTGCATCTGAACATTTATAACGAAAAAAGCCGGAGGATGATTTAATTTATTCCTTCACAGAGAAACGATCTGAGGGCCCTGCATCCGAATCGAGACGTGTCGAGTCAAATCGAGTGTCTCACTAAGTTGTTTCGAAGGATTCACTGCATGGGATTTGTCGAGTCGAGTTAAGTTGAGTGTCTGCCTTTGCAGCATACCTTGGAGTTGGACCCATTTCGGCTTGATGGTCTCTGCCTGCACATATGAAGACACAGCTAGAAACTTAGGATGTAAGATTTCTTCCAGGAGAAAGTACTGTGCATTCTAATTCTAAAAGTATTTTAGAACCAACAATAATATTAGCAAAATGAATTTTTATATAAAGATATTATAATTACCAGGGGATACGTGGTAGCGTAGTTGGTTGAAACACTGTGGTACAAGCCGGAAGGTTGCGAGTTCGAGTCCCGGTGAGGTGGATTTTTTCAATTTATTTAATCCTCCCAGCCGCACTATGGTCCTGGTGTCGACACAGCCTCTAACAGAAACGAGTACCAGGAATCTTCCTGGGGGATAAAGGGCGGCCGCTACTAATACTGACAACCTTACCGCCATCTGTGAGTAGATTATCTAAAGAAAATGTGGGAGCCTCGACGCCTCACAACCCTTTGGGCTTTCACGGACGGTTAAGGGATAACTTTATAATTACCAAGTACCTAAATTTCCATTAAAAGTAATTAACTTACTTACTTACTCATGGAGCTGAGACAAAGTCAGTTGTGAGGCAGTTCTGCACGGGAGTCAGGCTATGAAGAAAAGACTTCTATGTGACATCTGGAGCGTATAATTCGGTGGAGACTATGATAGGCTGAGGACACAAGCTTCTGTTTGTCAGGTGATAGTCAGAGAGTCAGTTCAGTTATGGGATATTCGTCGGAGAGTAAGGATGTGAGCAGAGAACCTGAAGAATATCCATTGTTATGATCCGTTACCAGGAAATGACTAGTGAAAGCAGACTGAGAAGACTTAGCGTGTGTTCTAGTGATTCCTAAATTGTGTGTATTAACAATAGCGTTATAAGTACTTGTAGTTACGAGTGGTGTGTATAAGTGGTCGATGAATTTATTCAGCAATCCTAACCCCGTCTCCAGTCACACATAAATGCGACAATATTATTCTCCCATCTACCCCTAAGTAAGTAAGTAAGTAAAGCTATCCCTGTAACAGGCCGTGAAGGCCCAAAGGGTTGTGAGACATTGAGGCTCCCACATTATCTAGACAATCGGCTCAAAGATGGCGGTAAGGTTGTCAGCCTTACGCGCCGGCCGCGCTTCACTCCGCATTCCTGGTACTCATTTCTGTTAGAGGCCGGAAAGATTAGGTCAATTGAAAAAATCCAGTGACCTCATCGGTATTTGAACCCGCGACCTTCCGGTTTGTAGCATAGTACCTTAACCACTACGCTACCGCGTACCCGTCTCCCAGTTTTTCTCTTCTCATTATATACGCTTTCCTCGTCTCCCTTTGCATGCTTCATATCCAACCTATCGCATCCCCTTTATTTGAGTACTCACACCTGATGAGGGGTACAAATCACTTTTTATGTATTTTCTTTATTTTTTAAATTCCTGAGGTTTTCCTATGCATTTTATTTTCATACACCTTCAACGCTTTTCCTTCCTTAGAGCGAGAGACTGACTTCCACGCTCTTTTGAAAAAGCATGTAAGATGTAGTTAGTTCTGTCTACTTTCCTTCGCTTGTTTATTAAGTTCCTAGACGTTTCAGCGTTTAATATTTCATCTCGTGTTTCAAGGATCAAGTGAGATGAAGGATGAACCTAAAGGCCAGGAATTCACACCTCGTCTTGTTAATTATTAACATGCATTTTATCTTCAATAATGAAAGAAAAATGTTACGTGCATCTTTTGAACGCTGTAAAGATTACCCGCTGCTTTGATAAGAATTTACAGATTCAGATATTCCTGTAGGTGCCAAGGCATTGGATGGAATCATTTCTGTTTACAAGATAATCCCTTTTCTGTGTGTATGTATTATGCAAGATGACGTCAGTTACGTCAAGAAACCGTCTAGAGGCGCTGCCGTTCCAGTCCTGCCCGTTTCCTTATACCTGCACTCAGTTCGCCCTAAGGCAGAATGCTCAGACATTTAATATTTCACGTGTCTGAAAGGCAGAAACGCTTGTGCTCACGCTGTAGCGTATTTCGGAATTTCTTTGCGCTTTTCAGGAAAGTCTAAGATGACCTATTGTTGTCGTCACAATTGTTCGTCCGCGAGTAACACTGATCATTTCTAGCAGGCCTAGATTTATTTTGGAGGCGCTCGGTTTGAATCTCGCTCAGAGCTGCGATTAATGTGTTTCTGGACGTTATCCATCGTCCTGTCCAGAAACACAATAATTTTATTAATATAAACTCACGTGTATGACTACAGACGGTTTTTGGATTGATAAATTAATTTATTGCACCCTTTGATACACAACGAGTGGCTGCACTTTATGGCTCATTGTTACATACACGCATACACACACACACACACACACACACACACTAATGCCCACAGTCACTTCGTCACTGCCGTTGCTTGGTAGCAGTTCTGCTTCCTCTGGCTTCCCGAGCCATTCCCTGCCTCAGCTGTCAGCTTGTTACAGCAACCGCTCAGAACAACTGAGCCCAGCAGTTATCTGACTCACCAATCCACTTGTAGAGCCATTACTTAGTAACGGCTGTTTTATTGCTCCTTCTTTCCCGGCCGTTCCCTGGCAACGAGTCTACATGCCATAATACCATCGTTACAAACTTTTACATCATAAGTGACTGTTTTTTTTTCGCAGTTTACTTCAGTTTTTCCAGGCAAATTCCTAGGTAATACCTTAATTAAACCACGACTGTTTCCTTCCAGAATCTTTTTCAATTTATCATTGATCAATTATCCTGCCACTTGACCTTAACCCGAGATAATTACAGCTCAGTAACATGATCCACATAAAAGAAAAGGCAGTGACTAAACTGTGTTTTCACGTTGGGTGGCTCTCTGTGTAACAGGATTACATTAAATTTTGATTAGTTATTTATATTATTCTTGAACTGTTTCTCTTTAAGAATAGTATCATTGTGTGCAAAAATATACGTAGTCTACACATTTTAATTATTGATGAATCGTGGTTTCTTAGACCTGAAGCTTTCGCGACAAAATCTTCTCCGTCTATCAGCCATGTCATTTGGTTAAAATTAATGAGTTTTCGGTGACTCCCTCTGTCTCAATCATTGGGACGTTTCAAAAGCTCTCTTTGCCTCATTATCAGGTTCTGATGATGGGAAAATTGATAGTTCTGAAACGTCGGTAATTCTAGTGAACTATCACGGTTGATAACGCCAGAACGTTTTATCAACAATTAAATTAATTAAGTTTCATGAGAACGTCTCACTCACTCTGAATGTTATTACGACGGAATACGACCATTGGGTAGGTAGCGGCTAGGTAAACACTGCCTAAAAGTGGGAATAATAGGAGAAGCCGTAGTCATTTTGCTGGGCAACGATTAGCTGGCACACAGCTTTCAACCTTCCATATGTATACGATTATATAACAAAATTATGCAGGCGACAAGCAGAAGTCATACAAAATCATGAGAATGAACATGTTCACGGTATAGAACAAGGCGAAGTCAGACACAGAAAATATAAGAAGCTTAAACTTGGCGGTGGTCAAGCTTACAACCGTTCAAATATCTGAACTGCCGTTGTAGCATAAGATAGGTAGGCGTGATCTACATGCATAAGAGAATTCAGGAGGAGTTCAATGTGTGAACGGTTATATTCAATTCTAATTATAAAGAATTGCCAATAAACCCAATCACCAAATCCAGAACCCATTATTATTAGTCACCCTAACCCCGAATACGTGACATTATTATCTTCTGCACTGGGATGCAGTGTAATCCCATTTCACGTTCTAGAATCCTATGAGAACGTTAAATATCTTTAACTTAGTTTTTAAGAAAGAGTTTTAATTAAGAAACTAAATGTACTTTTCTACATATATTTGTATGTTTTCATTGTGTTTTTAGACTTTTGTCGTCCTTGATATACTGCCTTCCGTTTTATAAACATCACCACGAAAATATCTCCCATTTTAGTAAACTGTCTCATTTTACTGATCGATGAAAGACATTTTTGTCCAAAGACACCAAGTAATACGTCAACAGAAGTAAAATGTGTCAAATGAATATTGTAGGCATGCATCACACATCTTCGTTGAGTTCCTGAAACCAGTTTTGTCATTCCCAGCATCATTCAGAACTACGCGTAATTACAGCGCTATCGCTATCTCCACACTGCACAAATCACTATAGCACACACTGAATAATCTCCAGCCTGCAGTGTCTTCAACAGTCGTTTCCTGGTAACAGATGTTAACAGTGGAGGTTCTTACATGTCCGACAAATATCCCATAATTGAACTCTCTGAATTCCTCTGAACCGGCCTGAAGTCCTTGTTATATAACCCCTGGGCTGACCCAACAGAGAACACCGCCCACAACTGTTGTTCAATTGTTTTTATGGCGATTGTCTAACGATAACCCAGCTATTGTTGATGTGTTTTACCGGCCGTTTAGCAAGCATCGAATGTTCCTTCTCGCGATTGTTGCATAGCAACAATGCTACAATAAATCCCCTTATAAGTAAACAATTTTTCAACTTCCTTTATGTATCAGATTATTTACAGATATTTTCTTAACGACCTCAGATATTGACGAATATGAATGATCAGTTCGTAGGCTCGAAATGAAATGAAGCATTTACAAACGAATTTTTTAATACGTGTTTAATTGAAAGAAACTAGTTACCTACGTGACTTGTTTTTTATTTTATCTTATTCCTTGTTTAACAAGAAAGAAAATTCGGTGTAATGGACCAAGAAACTCCTTCAGAGAAGAAGGAAGTTCAAATGGTTGAAAGAAAGGGTCAGAGGGGAATGGAGAAATTGTGAAAACAACCGACAAGATACTCGGAGGATAACAAAAAAGAGTACAGGAGAAGAGATGAGATGGGTAAGCCAGTGCGATATCTAGAGAGAGAGAGAGAGAGACATGTATATATATATCCAATCTCAAGGGGCTGTACGCTCCCGCCTGTCTCAAGGACCACTAATTCAGCGCTGAGGGAGGCGAGCCTCGGATGAGATATGTACAAGCATAGCAGCAGACGTGCTTCGAACTGTTACGTGCAAGTAGCTATTGATCTTAATAAAGTCGTGCTAACTAGCTTCAATAGATATTCTAACCTCTGTAACAATGAGGTAAATAACATTGAGATATCTCTGTTTGCTTTCATCCGTGGCAGTGTTATATTCTGGGCACTCTCTCCGCGAATTGTAGCCAGTATTTCTAAAATAAAAACTTCCGAATTTGTTCTTACACGATCGTAGAAAGATATGAATTCCAAGACATTATGCATTTCACTTTATATCATCTGATGCATTATTGGTAGCTCCTGTACATGTTATTAGTGCGGTCTTCCTATATGATGGAGAGAAGTGGTCGTGATCTATTCGAAGAACTGTCCAGGAATTTACTTGAGGAGCTTAAGGAAAACCACAACAACCTCAGAATAGACGACCGAGTTCGAACCGAACATCCGCAAAATAACGTGACAAATTTGACAATATCTGAGCAACGGTTCGTTAAGGACGTTCTCGCGGCAACGAATAGAAGCAGTAACAGAAGAACTGTTGGAGGTAGTGATCACTCGTCGGTTCGTCCTGATTTACCAAAGAGAGTTCATTCGTGAATTCATTGATTGATTGATTCTTAAGACAGTTATAAATCAGGTGTAAGAGAGTTCAGTGCTCAGCTGTGGAGTGTTAACCAGCGGACAGCGGAAGCCGAAGAAGTGACCGATCCTTAAGTCAGGACCAAGTCAGTCACAGTACAAGAGAAGACATTGCTCGGCCAGTAAGGAACGGGGCGAGTCTTAGAGAGTCATTAATTGTGAGCTGTTATAATTGATCGTAATTGTAAAGAAGTGCCAATAAGTGCAATAATTCAAACCAGAACCCGTTATTATTAGTCACGCAAACCTCTCATATGTGACAATAAGTATCTAGAAATTTACGGCTACATGAATCTACCAGGTGCTTTCTTACAAACAAGTAAACTATTGCGTTAATATTTTAATGTGTTTAGGCGACTGAAGACTCGTTCGGATTAGTAATTGGTTTTATTAACAATCTGCAGGTCATAACTATACTCACTTATTGCACTATAGCTGATTTGCGCACTGCACCACCTCTCCACTCGAATCCGTTCACTCTATCTGCAGTAGATTTCACGTATTTATAACACGGGAGCTATACAAGTCTCACTGAATCACACACTCCACATAAAGTCTTGGAGTGACACACTGAGTATTCACCGCTGTCTTCTGAGCTATCACTCCTTATCACATATTACATATAAACTCTTCCAACCACACTTCACTTCCCCACATTTTTATTCTTGCTTTCTTCCTTTGGTTACTTCTTCACTTCAACACATACGGAGCAGCTGACGTTTCTAAATACGGGGCTACAGGTTTTCAGTTTACCCCAGGGATAACACAATCTTCAGTAGCTGTAAGATGGCGAATTCCTATTTAATACCTGTATGTTGTCCTCCCGCTCAAGGAATGTACATTTGCGAGGTCCAAAATTACATACCAGGGATCAGGAAGAAATGAGCTTTGCAATAAAGTTTATAGATTATCAATAAACTTGTTACATGTCCGGCTTCTGCCCCTTTTGTGTCAAAGCATTCCTCGTCCAGCTTGTGGGCAGCTACGTGGGCCATTCACGAACCTAGCAGATTCTCCACATTTCTGCGAATTCCAATATGACTGCAGCATTCCCCCCCCCNCCCGCAATCATTCTACTACTAATTTTTATTTTCTCGTTTTAATTCAATTTCTTCTGTCAATTTTTATTCATTATTTGTGTTTAATGTTTGTCTATTATTTTCTTTAAATTTAAATTCTTTTAGTTCGGGGTGGAGTCCAAGTGGGTTCACTCGGCAATCCAAATGTGCGTTAAACTGGACAAGGTGAATCAATGCATAGGAACAACAAGAAGCTGAAAGTGATGACGATCAGTCCTTGTCTGAGGGGTTAAGGCATGGCCCGCTGTACAAGCCTCCGTGTGTTTGTATCATGGCCCAGTATCAGAGTGTAAATAGTGTGTGTGTTTATGTACGTGTATGTACAAGCCCCTAGCTGGACTCTGTTCGAGGGAGGGCTGTCTCGTACTGAGTTACGGTGCAAAAGTCCACTCGCTCTATTTTCGAAACAACACAGTAATCCATGAAACTGAAGAGAAACATGGCCGCGGGTCATAACGGACCCGAAACCAAAGATAACTACGCTGACGAAGGCTAGAAGAAAGAGCCAACCTGAATGTTTGTTCTTGCTGTCTGCTTCGCGCCATTTTATTGATTGGTTAACTCTCCGATCCTGAAGAAGGAGGCGTTAAGTTTCTGGCTTTCACCAGACTACGAGGAATTATATCTCAGAACTTAGAACTCTACATAAGCGGCCTCCGTAGTCTAGGGGTAACGCTCCCACCTCATGACTCAAGGTACGCGGGTTCAATTTTTAAGGGCGCAGAAATTCAGGGAACATGTCCTCCGGGAGTGACTTTAAGCCGTGGGTCCCGTGTCATAGATTTACGGCACGTAAAAGATCCTCATGTTTCTAGGAGACCTGTGAGCTAAATTAGGGAAAAAGTTTCCCGCCCAAGCAGTTTCCAATGCCTCTACATATTTACGCTGTTTATAGAGATTGTTATATGATAGTGGCCAACACCCTTTTACCTGCTGTACAGTGAGGCACTATGCTACGAGCCGAAAAGTCTCGGGTTCGAGTCCAGATCAGGTGGATTTTTATCAGTTTACATAATCCTTTCAACAACACTTTGGCCCTGGGTTCGACTCAGCTTCTAACAGAAATGAGTAACAGAAATTTTCCTTGGGGATAAAGAGCGGCCGGCGCGTAGGGCTGACAACCTTACCGCCATCTATGAGCCGATTGTCTAGAAAATGTGGGAGCCTCGACGTCTCACAACCCCATGGGCCTCCACGGCTTGTTACAGGGATAGCTTTGGCGCGTAAGGCTGACACACTTACTGCCATCTGTGAGTCGATATTCTAGAGAAAATGTGGGCGCCTCGACGTCTCACAACGGCCTGTTACAGGGACAGCTTCACCTTTCATTGTCTATATTGAAAGTGTTTGAGAAGAATTTTCCTTCCACCTTTTGATTCTCGTGCATTTCACTTTCACCCGTAAAGTCAGTTTCCCCGCCGTATGAGCCCCTTTTTTTTTACTTTCATCCTTGCTGTATTTACGTCACTTTATTTTGAAAACAATCCTCAAAGCGGGTAATGCTGATACAGTAATTATTAGCCTCCAGATACGTTGAATCACCCACAACTAATGTATAGGCTTACACACTATCGCTAGATGAAAAGCATTTATGTAAGGATAAAAGAAATTTCATGGGTAGAAGATCAAAGCGCCAATATCCGCTTTTATCATACCTCTTACATTCGCTTTCAAATTCCCTCCCCATCAGTTTCAGTGTGCGTGTGTTTCTCACGAAGTGATGTCCCCCTTACCCGATGTGTCTCCAATACGGACATTAAAATAGCTCGTACTCACCGCTTGAAAAGCAGACGGTTTGAGAATTATAGTACAACTTTCACGGGTACATAGCGTCAATTGGGCGATGAATTGGAAGGAAGTAGGTGTGTCCCAATCAGGGTACTACTCCTGCGTTTACCTTCAGGCCCTGAGGAAAACTACGAAATATTTTAGTTCGGGTAGCAGGTGTACCGACAGAGATTCGAACCGAGAACCTCCAGAACACAAGTGTAGAATCCATAATAGTAAATTTCAGCATACTGTTGCACTGTGTAGATCTGACTTTGCGTTACGCCGTCTATATGCAACATCGGTAAACATTCTCTCGTCTGTTTCTCTTGTTGTGACTACATGTTTCGGCCTAACCGGTCATCCTCAGGTGTACAGGTTGTTGTAATGAAGGAACCTGCTGCTCACTGTAATACTGTTCTGCTTTTCGAATGTACTTGCTTCGGATTTAAGGTTATGTGGGTCAACCAGCTGTTTTGTTTGGATGACGCGTGCATCGCCATTGCTCAGGGAAACACAAATAAAACAGTTGGTTAACCCACATAACTTAGCCGGGCGGTCTAAGGCATGCACTGTCTTCGCTCGCTTGGAAACCGGGACCGTGGGTTCGGATCTGTTTCCTGTGAGGTACGAACTGAATTCTTATATATTATTCTTATACACTGCCGGTCACGGTAGCCGAGCGGTCTGAGGCATGCACTGTCTTCGCTCGCTCGGAAGCCGGGATCGTGGGTTCGAATCCCACTCAGGGCATGGATGTTTGTGTGCGTTTTTCTGTGTTTGTGTACAGGTAGAGACCTTGCGACGAGCTGATCACCCGCCCAAGGAGTCCTACCGAATATGTAAGATCTAGAAAACCCGAAGTGAACGGAGTTCATGGAGGTAGGCCTAGGCCCACTGGGGCTGTAGCGCCAAGGAAAAAATAACCCACATAACTTAGAATCCGAGGCAATTACGTAAGAAAAGCAGAACGGCATTACAATTTGTAGCATTTTCCTTCATCACAACAACCTGCGCTCTTGAGGATGGCCGGTTAGGTCGAAACATGTAGTGACAATAAAGAGAAAACGGCGAAAAATAGTAACTGACGTTGCACATAGATGGAAGAAAGTAGAACGCAAAGTCAGACACGTGTAGACTGCTACCACCAGGAGCACTGATTGGTGATACAAGGCATCTTCTCGTTCTGAACATCACCAAAAGTTCTCAGGTGGTGAGCTCTAAAGATCTCACGGCGATGACATGTGGAGAATACTGTTCAATAATATGTGACGACGTACAGTCTGGTTTGAAGAGTTCTATCTTCCTGAGATGTAACCCCATGTAGTCCTTTTAATGTCAACCGACGTTTCGGAGGGACATATCTCCTGTAAAGTCAATGTCGCAGTATGTGCAAAGCAGATGTCAAACAGAGCTCTGCCCTGGTCTGGGTCTGCTTGTCACCTGCTTTTGTGCCTGAGGGTCGAAATATGCAGTGCTCCGGTACTTATGCAACTTTGACTTTTGACAAATTTGTCTTTACACGTCAGTTGTTTGACTATATACTTAGCGGCCAAGATGTCAGGATGTATGTATTGGGTTTGAAGATCTGGCCGCATGCGCACATACACACAGCATACAGTTCTCCTCAGACCGTGTCAGAAACCCTCAGATGATCAGGACATATGAAATAACAGGCTATAAACTACTATCATGATAAATGGGTAACTCCATTCGTAATAACAGTGGCTGTATCATATTCCAGTCACATCTAATTATTCTTGCTTATAATTAGAGTGATCAAGTCGAGGAGGATGAGGTGGGCAGGTCATGTAGCACGATTGGGGGAGACGAGGAATGCGTATAGGATATTGGTGGGAAAGGAGACCACAGGGAAGACCAAGGGGTAGGTGGGTGGACAATATTAGAATGGATCTTAGAGATAGGATGGGACGGTATGGATTGGATAGATCTGGCTCAGGATAGGGACCAGTGGAGGGCTCTTGTGAACACGGTGATGAACCTTCGGGTTCCATAAATTGCTGGGAAATTCTAGAGTAGCTGCAGAATTGGCGGCTCCTCAAGAAGGGCTCAGCTCCATGAGTAAGTAAGTAAGTAAGTAAGTAATGATTTATATAAATTGCAGCCAGTAACACGTACAGTACGTTACGAAGTAACGGGTATAACTGATATCATACAGTAGTGTCCTTCTCGAATAGTCGATAATTTCTCAGCTACTAGAGAAATTATCCCACCTATGGAAGCCTAAGGAACATTACCATATTAGCAAGAAAACATAATAACTAGATGAAGACATTCAGAATCCTGTTTCTTTAAAATCGATTTTAATATTATCATCTAATTCACGTCTAGTCTCACGTATCTCTTCTCTTACGCTCAATAACAAACGCTCCAAGGTTCGTATCCAATCAAACCCTTCTTGCAGATCTCGGAATACCCTTCATAAAGGAAGTCATCAACAAAAGAGGCATTAAATATAGAGATCGCATCGTAGACCACGACAGCCATCTAATAAATGAACTCGCCGCCCAACCCCTGGAGAACAGAAGACTCCAACGCCTCTGGCCGGAAGACCTAATTTAGGCGAGGCGTGAAGACTCATCAGTGGATGGTAAACACAGCAAGCTACTACGACGCCCGAACATTTACTTAATACTCTGTTGTCACTACAGTAGATTGTAAATTAGCAATCATAAAAAAACATATCTTTTTCTTTAATCTACCCAACTAAAATTGTTTACGAATGTGTATCATCCCTATTAATGCTACATGTCCCGTTCGTCTCATCCACCTTGTCTGATCATGCCAAGAGTGTCTAGTATAGGTCACGCATGCGCACACCTTCAGCTCCATTTGCAATGTTCTTCCAAATAGTGTTACTTTCTGTCTGCCAAGTTAAGGTAGAAATTATTACTCTACTCATACTTAAGTTTTTTTTCCCCTTGGCACTACAGCCCCAGTGGGCCTGGGCCTACCTCCATGAACTTCTCCGTTCACTTCGGTTTTTCTAGATCTTACACATTCGGTAGGACTCCTTGGGCGGGAGATCAGCTGTACACAAACACAGAAAAACGCAAACACAAACTAAACATCCATGCCCTGAGTGGGATTCGAACCCACGATCCCGGTTTCCAAGCGAGCGAAGACAGTACATGCCTTAGACCGGTCGGCTACCGTGACCCACACTCGTACTTAAGTACCTTAAACAAAACGCAAACAGGAAGTATCAGCTATAAACAAAGAATTAACAAACGGACAAAAGATAAAGAAAACAAAATTAGAACCTATTCCAGATAAATGAACCTCAACATTTTGATAGAGAAACAGCATTTTCCGCGGCAATACAATGTTGCTGGAGGGGAGAAATTGCTGTTTGTGTAACCCTTGACTGTTTTCCTGCAGTCTGGGTCGCACGCTTACAAAACACGCGATATCGCAGCTAATTGCGAATACTCTAAACGCATTTAAGCATTGCCTCCTATTTTATACTTCAAAAAAGTGTTTTGTACTTTCGATTATTGCAATGTTATCTTATGTCCCTTATGTTGTTATTCCTGAGGCTGGTAGTATATTGACAGGTTGACAGCTTTATTGTGACGAACGCTCCACAGCCTTGTTTTCGTTCTTGCGTCTTAGTTGTTATGGCACGTCCAGAAATTTCAGGGAAAAGAAGCAAACAGTTGCTTGCACTTGGACGATGATGAACGATGTTTTATGTGTCGTTATTTACTCCTGTTCTACCAGTAGCATCCACATGGTCCAAGGTTTGTTATTTTCTCCATTAAAAATTCTTTACGCATCCAGACGGAGTTTTTTAGAATCAACAAAATTACTCGAAAAACCTTAAGTTCTGGGACATAAGGCCATGTAGTCATTTTAAAGTCAATCGATGTTTCGAAGAAACATGTCGCCTCCATCTTCAGGGCCGAAGAGTAAGCCAAGAAAGGAATAAACTTGCTACCTGCTTCTCCCTATTTGGTTTTCCTTAATTAACTCACTAAAACAGAAGTCTATTGCTCAAGAATAACATCCGACTGATGACCACCATTCCTCTGGAGGCACTCGGTAAGTCTCTGCCTAAAGTCACTCTTTACTCTTTGCAGAATCTCTACGGGAATTGGTACAACTTCTTCCCGAATTCGATGTTTCAACTCCTGAACCGTGTGGGGTGCTGGAGCTTTGAAAACAGATCGGGTGACCTGCCTGGCCATGTGATCTCCCCATATCTGGAGATAACATGGTTAGGAAACAGGTTATTCACAACTGCCATGGAAGCTCGTGCGGTGTGGCACGTAGCCCCATCTTGCTGGAAAAACGTTTCTTCTTTGACTGGAAGACGAGAAAGTCCAGGAGCTAAGAAGCTCTCCAACATGTGAACGTAACGTGGTCCAGTCACAGTTACAGCCCTTTCCCACTCATATTCAAAGAAGTACGGGCCAGTAATTCCAAACGAAGATAACGCGCACCATACTGGGACTTTGGAACTGTGAAATGGTCTCTCATAAATTTCTTTGGGATTTGTGGCTGACCAACAGCGGAAATTTTGCTTGTTAACAAACCCCAACAAATGGAAATGAACTCTCATCGCCCATCACTAAGTTGTTAATGACATCTTGGTATTGATTAATTAATTGCAAAGAAGTCTGGCAGAAATCAACCCTGTTTTCATAGCCGTGTTTGTGTAGTGTATGAGTAATTTGAATTTTATATGGTGTAGAAGTGGAGATCTTTATGCAAAATCCGCCAAACTCTGGCTTCGGACAACCCGAGTGTTGCAGGGTGGCGACGCGCAGACCGGCGTGGACTTCGTTCAATGGCTTCTCTCACTGCCGCTACATTCTCGGGTGTACGTGCTGTTTTACGCTACCACCTTTCTTCTTTAGTGTAGAACCAGTAGCCTCAAAGTTTTGAACCCAGGTCTTGATGGCATGGGCAGATGGAACAGCACGATTGCGATGAATACCAAACTCTCTTCGAAATTCACGCTGAGCAATCGTGAAACTGTCACCGTCTTTGTAAAATGCTTTCGCAGCAAAAGCACTTTGTGATCCAGCCCGCGGCTCCATTGCAACTAAACGCTTTGAAGTAGGCTGCTGGATGGCAGTAGTGGCATCCTCCCCCCTCTAAATAATACAGGGAAAACAGCACTGCCAAATCGCCCGAATCATTGACGCACTCTGTATAGTGTTCGCTTAAGAATACTTTCAAAGTGTACCGTTTTCACAATTAACAATCACCTTGGCACCCTATTCGACGCTACATAATATATGACAGTAAGAATATATGCTGTTAAACAGGTAGTTCAACAGTTCTGACCAGAATATCCGTGCAGTGAATTCTGAATTTTACCCTCCCTTAGGACTTAACAAATTACACGGGATTCATATTCCTGAGCCAGATGAATTCAACTTATACCCCAATTTTTAAGAAAAATTTTCGTGTTATTCTCCTCTGCGCACCCAAGTCTCCCTCATGATACCGTTCATGTTCCAAATAAAATTTATATACATTTCTCTTTTCCCTGGTACGTACTACATGCCCTTAATTTGATCCTTCTATACGTTACACGAAGAATAACAATTATGTAGATTATTGTATTTCTCCGTTCTTTTGTTTCTTCCCTTCCTCAACACTTCAGTATGTGAACATAAATCGCACTAGCGCTTGTCTTCTGTGGTGACTCATAGATGAAGGAATCCTCCATGTGTAATTTATCAGGTTGCCTCTACCTATTTGTCTATGGCTCTACCGCCCTTCGTTGGGCCTTGCCGCTTTTTCAGTTTCTTGATCCTATACACAGTCGGTAAGATTTCTTGGACGGGAGATGAGCCCGTCGCACACACACACATCCATGCTTCGATTGAGATTTGAACCCACGATCCCAGCTTTCTAGCGAGCGACGACAGTTCATGCCTTAATCCGCGCAGCCACTGTGATCGGCAACAGGTTGCCTTAAGATGTTGCTGGATTGCGTAACAGGTTTGTCGAAAGCTTCCAGAAATTTTAATGTAATTGGTTATTATTTAAATCGAGGCATAACAATTGGAAAAATACTTTTTATTCAAATTTAAAAAAATTCTTTAATGCATTTACGTATTTGTCTGCCTCTAAGGAACAAGGGTACGTCAACGTACAATTTGCGAAACTGTTTAATTTGGTTGTGAAACACACTTTGAGAAATGAACGTATTTCATGCAGAGACTATGTGTTTCAATGGTATGACACCGTACAATCCTGTACACTCAAGATGAACACAGCATGTTCTGTCGGTAACTGTTGACGAGGCTGACAATTGCCATTAGCCATGAAATCTATTTACCGTATAAACTTCAACTGTCTGAAAACAGGGAGCCAAGGAAAATATTTTCTTCTAAAAAGTATGAACACTTCATAAAGAGGGACCTCATGATATATGTGAATGAAGGAATTTGGTTAGAGCGCGCTGAGCAGAGTGATCATATGAAGAGACAAGAAATGTACAGAATTTTTTGACGGAAACGTCTTATATAGTGGCTATTGGGAACCCGAAATCTGGATTAGATTAAAACATATTAACCAGAAGTAAGTTATAAATTTGAATTCTGGCTTGAGAGTAATCAGAATTGTGTTCAGTTGCTAGGATTCATGTTAAGGTCATACCGCCAGAAACTTAGTGTTTCTATGTAACTACATGGTTTGGTTAGTTAAAGTTGTCCTTGTGCTTAAGTAATTAAGCACTATGCCATGAAGACATGTCGGAGAGTGAATATGTAGATCCACCTTTTCATGACCTCGGCACTAGTTGGAGGTGAGTGGTGAGCTCCACGCCCCGGAAAAAGAGCCGCGGTACCCACTGTACAGGAAGCTGGGAGGGCCTCAGGCGGTCTGGACGACGTGGAGGAGAGAAATTTCTTGGCCCTACCGGGACTCGAACACCGACTCCTCGGTCGTCCACCCCGTAACCAGTCGCTGTACCTACTTCGCTATTCTGGATCATAGCTTAGCTAGTTAGGCTGATGATTTCTGGTTACTTAAAGGTACATCCTCAATATGAAAGTACTGTTTCGTGTTATTCGTACAAGCAGTTCGTTTGATTGGACAGAGTTGTAACACTAGTTCCTATTTTCCTGTTCTGATGAAACGGTAGATTGTTGTGCAGTTGCCATGGAAGCCTGTTTGCCCCGTCTCATGTCACTGGGGGTGATATTCCGACTCGACGTAGCGCTCAATTTGCCACGCGGGCAGCCATGTTGACGCAAAGCAGCGCGCTGCTGTTTGTTTCATTCGCTGAGAAAACAGAGTGACTTTCTGGGATTTGGTATGGGGCTGCATAACGCGGGCTGTCAGATTAAAATAACATTTATTCCCCTCTTTAGACGAGGTTAAGCCGTCACTGGCCGCGCATTTTCTTCGACTTTCCTCTCCTTTTTCCATTTGATTTTTTTACGGTTTTGTTTGCCCTCCTTTCACGTGGATCAATATGGCAAGATGCAAGTTCCTCATGTGGAAGAATTTTGTATTGATGAAACCCCACTTAGTTTAACATCTATCTCTTTGTATTTCCATCCTTTTAGTGCTGCAAATATTAGTTTTCTTCCTGAGACCAATCTCGAGAACAGAGTCCTGGGTTCAGGGTCACTCTCAGTGCTCTATGTCTTGAAATCAAAGAGCGGTTTCTCGATTGTTTAACCACGTTTATTCATCTGCGTACGTTATATAATGTCCAGTTGTAGCGTTAATGTTAATAATATAAACGATACTCGCTTATTTTAAGTTAATGTGGCTTATGGACCCGTTGCTAAGACGTGACTCTGTAAACAGAAGCCGTTGCTATGTAACGCCCGCAACATGCACGCAACAATAGAACATCGGGGTTATGCCATCCGTTTCTAAGCAACTCCTCGGTAAACACGTGCCCGCGGTAGACAAACCTCAACAATAGAGAGGCTGCGTTCTCTATGTGATCCGCATAGCGCCCATTGCTATGCAACGGTGCGGTAAACACCTTTGAACAAGAGAGGTTATGTTTTCTGCGTGCTGAAAACAGTTGCCGCTATAGTGTACTTATTTCGAGTGAAGGCGAGGTCGAATATGTCCACCCTAGCCCTACGAGTCGTAGACGACGAAGAAAAGGGAACCCAGTGCCTGGGGGTATAACTGGGCCACCCTGTCCCTCGGGGTATAAGTAGAGGAACATGGCCCTCCAGGTTGAGGGAGTGTCGAATGTGAGACAGTAAAATGTGGCCATGAGTCCCGTTGGATTCGGACCTGAGAATGTGCTGGCGAGGACCAGCAGCAATTGTAAACGACAGACCCAGCCTTTCATCAGAGAGACTATGAACGCAAGTATTTATTTGAAAATAATTCTGGTCGTGAGAGTCTAAGGGCTTGTCGCCAAGGGGAACTGATTGACGGTAAACCGGAAGTCGTGAAGTAACTCTGACTCTGACTCTGATACAGTACGGTTGAAGGTTCATTTGTGGACTGTTAACCAGCCGGCAGCGGAAGGTGAAGAATTTCCATTGCTAAAATTCGTTAAAATTCGAAACGGCTAGTGGTAACAATGCACAGAAATAGACATTGTGGAGAGCTGTTACCAAGTAAATACTAGTGAAAGTAGACAGAAATATTACTGTGGGGTGTATGGAAATAAGCAATAATGTTATAGTTACTAGTATTTGTAGTTAGGACCTGTAAATGGTCAGCAAATCTATTCACAACTTCAAACCCTGTCTATAGTCACTAATGTACGTGAAATTATTATTTAAACATCTGTTTTAAGAGGCTCAGGAAAATCCATCATAATCAGTCACCAGACATCACGAAACCCGGACTTCTATATTATGCAGTGGTTGTACTAATTACTAGACAGCAAACTTCATTTAGGTCGGTCACGGTAGCCGAGCGGTGTAAAGCATGTACTGTCTTCGCTCTCTTGGAAACCGGGATCGTGGGTTCGAATCCTACTCAGGCATGGATGTTTGGTGTGTGTAGTGTCCTGTGTTTAGATACCGGCCTTGCGACGGGCCAATCACTCGTCCAAGGAGTCCTACCGCCTGTGAAATAATTGAAAGAACAAAATAAAACCTCGACACCCGTGTAAGGGTATAAGAGGAACGGGTGAAAAAAAAGTGAATCTTATAGCCTTATTCTGTCCTCCCCATATCCAAATAAAGAAATTGCGTAGAAGAAATTTACAGATATTCGAATCCGCCTTGAAATATCGACAGCAAATGTAGTACAGAGTAAAACACCTCTTCCCTCATACAGAATAACATTAATGATACATTACCTAAATCGGACAATTCATAGTTATTTAAAATTTTCAAGAAACATATTACTCTTACGTCACGAGCCCAAAGATCATTGCCCTTTTCAGAAACGACCATCATTAGATATTTTCCCAGAGCATTTTACTAAGAGTTCACGTCCCCATATGCTGCTATTGTAAGATCCAATCTAGTTTTCCAAACTTGTGCTAAAATATCCCAATGTTTCTTTAGCGTTGCAGGTTTTCCCATCATTTATGTAAATTTTCATTTTATTTATCCTGCGACATTTTCTGTCCACCTCGAATTTCTGTCTTCTGATATTGTAATAGTAACAGACGAAGAGGATATCTTATGAAGTTTCTCATAATATTCTTTCCCCTTCTCCGTGTCTCTCCCACTCCTTTGGACTCAAACATTTTCCTCACTACTTTGCTTTCAAATTTTATTTTTTACTTTTTGCCGAAGTGTAAGATGGAATTTCACATCCATACATATTTTGAGGTAAAATTGTTGCTTGGTATATTTTAAAATTTAGTTTCTTGAGTAAGGCACGGAAGTGAAGTGCCCAGCCATTTATGACCATAATGTATGATAACAGTCCGGTATGTTGTGCAGAATCACACAGGAAATACCGAAGCATATTTTAAACTCATAAAGCAAACAGAGAAAGCGCGAGAATCTGGAAATATTAAGATCTACGTCTACCTTAACAAGACCGGAAAGTTGGGGCTAATCCAAATTGGAATACATAAGTTTTCCCAGCACCTATTTTGCTGCTATACATACCTGTATGTATTTTTCCAGATTTTCATTTACTACAAACATATGTTTTGTTAATTTTTTATATTACGGCAGATGTGTAATTTTTATTATGAATATTGTTTCCTCTTTGAGATAATGTGCTGTAATTCGGTTTCAACCTTATATAACGTATGGTTAAGATCTTTGTCTGTACGTGTATATAAAGCATAATGGAACGTCCGCTCCATGTCATCATGCAACGAGTTCGCGGAAACGCCGTTGGAGGCACCACAGGAATAGATTGATACTTTTTGGAGAAATTTAGAGGAATTGATTGATACTTGTTCGAGAATGTTAGAGGAATAGATTGATACTTGTTGGAGAATGTTAGAGGAATAGTTTGATACTTGTTGGAGAATGTTAGAGGAATAGTTTGATACTTCTTGTTCGAGAATGTTAGAGGAATAGATTGATACTTGTTCGAGAATGTTAGAGGAATAGATTGATACTTGTTGGAGAATGTTAGAGGAATAGTTTGATACTTGTTGGAGAATGTTAGAGGAATAGTTTGATACTTCTTGTTCGAGAATGTTAGAGGAATAGATTGATACTTGTTCGAGAATGTTAGAGGAATAGATTGATACTTGTTGGAGAATGTTAGAGGAATAGTTTGATACTTGTTGGAGAATGTTAGAGGAATAGTTTGATACTTCTTGTTCGAGAATGTTAGAGGAATAGATTGATACTTGTTCGAGAATGTTAGAGGAATAGATTGATACTTGTTGGAGAATGTTAGAGGAATAGTTTGATACTTGTTGGAGAATGTTAGAGGAATAGTTTGATACTTCTTGTTCGAGAATGTTAGAGGAATAGATTGATACTTGTTCGAGAATGTTAGAGGAATAGATTGATACTTGTTGGAGAATGTTAGAGGAATAGTTTGATACTTGTTGGAGAATGTTAGAGGAATAGTTTGATACTTGTTGGAGAATGTTAGAGGAATAGTTTGATACTCGTCATATCTTCGGAGTGGCGAAAATAAATCTAAATTAAAATTAATCTTAAGTGAATTTTTATGAAGATCAGAGTCGGGTTGAAACATAAGCGAATACGTTGCACTTACATGCTTTCGTAAATACTGTGGTGGCATTTCGCGTCCCGTAAAATGTTAAATATTTGCGTAACTGAATAACTATTCAGTGCATCATAGTAGAAGTATTTATGTAGATGAATTGCGAAATCATAAGTTTTCTCAAGGTGTGTTTCTGCAGTGGAACTTTTAGACACACGCTATCATTTCAGCCATACACTTGGCCAAAAAAGAAAAAAAAAACACCCCTTACTGGGTGACAAAGAAACCCCCCCGAAAAAGCCAAGCGTACTGCAACTGGGAAGAAACGTAGAAAATATAATAAAACGTCTTGTAGAGAGAAGCTGCGATATTGACTCGTTTCAAATAAAGTGACTGGGATCTATCAGCTCACCGTCGATGGGAGAAACGAAATGGTTCTGTTCAGACAGACGTCTCCATCGACAATTGTGTTAGGGCTGTCGAAACGTTCACCATTGTCACCCTACGGATGTGGAGGCATTGCAGTTGCTACCTATTCTGATATTTACTTCTGCACAGCAAGACGCTACACCAGTAATTCTGTGCCAAGGTGTAATCCTCCTGCAATAAGATATATATATATATATATATGTTCATGGATGTAGGCCTAGGCCCACTGGGGCTGTAGTGCCAAGGAAAAAGAAATATATATATCCAATCTACAAAACATTTCTACGCAATTGCATTCCATTATAAACAATATTTTACTTGAGATACCGTATTTACGCATGTATAGGCCGCCCATTTTTTGCCCAAAATTCAAGAGGAAAACTGGGGTGCGGCTTATATTCGAAATATTCGAAATCACACACATTTTTTTCGTCAACGTCGAATTTTCTCCCTTCTGCTCGATTTCCGTGTTCTTGTGCGTAACGCACCACTTTAAGTTTAAATTTAGACGTATAACCTGCTCTTACTCGACCCATGTTTCACTCAGAACTAACCAGGCAGGTCAAGTAAAGGCGAAAAGTTATAACTCTCCCCCGCAATGCCTTTGTTCCGAGCGGTACCGTTATTTTCGCTAGTTGCGAACTTAGGAATGTTAAACGTTGCCAAATTTCGGAATATTTTCTACTCCTGAAATAATATTCCAAGAAAATTATTTTTTTTATAATTTCTGTCTGAAAATTGTGCTGCGGCCTATACACGCACGCGGCCTATACATGCGTAAATACGGTATATGTTTCGACCACACATGCTATGTACAGGATACTTCACAGGCATCTTAGGGAAGTTGCTCTTATTGTGTTAGGCGTTAGGTATTTCAGAATGGCCCATTGTCGGTACGGTTCACGTTACCATGAATTTATTTAAACATTCAGTCAGCACAGTATATTCTATGCATGAGGCATATCTTATTTTAAAATAATTAGGAAGCAGACACAAATCTTCGTTGTTGAGAGAGTGTCATTAAACGTTAATAATTCAACTTCATGTAGATGGACTTTTATAATTAATTAACGTCTGGAAACTCAATAAAGTTTACTGGTTGAGCCGCTTTTTCTCCTCAGGCGATTAAACTCTGCTTTAAAATTAAGCGTTCTTTTGAAAATTGGTGCATGCTGAAGTTATATTGAAACAAATGAGTGAATTCATGCGTGAGCATAAATAATTTATACATTTACACAGATTAATTAACTACAAAGCTTTTGTATTGAAGCCGCAGAATTTTTGGTTCAATGCGTGATGCTTCCATTCAGAACCACCATTCGTGCTGTGCGGGCTGCTTTTCCAGCCCGCAGGCACAGTGCGGCTTGCAAAGTCACTCAAGTGAAACGAAATAATGTGTATGTGCGTTGCAACTTCATGTGAACTGTTGCTAACTTCATCCTCTCCATCTGTCCATATCAGAATTTCTCACGAGTTCAAAACAACCTGTTCAAACAAGGCATTGTGTAGGATGCCTCTTGCCGCTTGCTCGCTTTACTTTTCGACCATGAAGATGAAGATGTATTCTTCCGAACCGAAATACACGGCATTATAACCCAGAGGATCGTTTAAGTACTAAAAATCTACTTAACTTGAAGAATTTATTAATATTATGAATGAATAGTAGCGAGGCGTACCATTGACTGCGCATTCTGACAACCAAGACTCTAACTGGAGAAGGTTTTGCCGTCAACACAACAATATTTAATTAAATAAACCACGGTAACTCTTAACAAGAGGGGCACGCGGTAGCATAGTTGGTTGAGGCACTATGCTACAAGCCTGAAAGTCGTGGGATCGAATCCCGATGAGGTAGAGTTTTTTAATTTACCGAATCCTTCCATCCGCACTATGGCCATGGGGTCGATTCAGCCTCTAACAGAAATGAGTACCAGGAATATTCTTGGGGTAAAGGGCGGCCGGCGCGTAAGGTTGACAACCTTACCGCCATCTATGAGCCGATTGTCTAGAAAATGTGGAAACTTCAACATGTCACAACCCCATGGGCCTTCACGGCCTGTTACAGGGATAGCTTTACTTTTACTTGGTTTTAACTCTTAGCAATCGGTTTATTTCAGTGGCTATTGCACGTTTAGATCCTCGCAGGACCACAATCTGGTAGTTCTAAAAATAAGCCTGTAGTTAATTATCACGTATTAAGTGACCATATAAAGGTGTTGGACAGGAAATCGGATTTATTTTACACTTACGACTCGAAATTTTAACTATAAAGCTGCACGAATTAGTACATCCCACACTAATCGTTGCCTGGTTACAGTCTTCTAACATGGGCTGTTTCTCACACCCTTACGGCTCAAGAACTACCCTTCCTCACCACTGACTCAGGATTGCACTGCTTTGTCCATGGCTAGGACCACTTTTCTGAGGCTGACTAAAACCAAAATCGAAGTTATGTTACGACCGACGGTCTTTCGGTCATTCTGTCTTGGTGTGAGGCCCCCATCTCGGGCCCAAGACCAAATTATATCACTGACCGGCAGTTGCGGTTTTGTTGATGTGGGGCGTCCTGTCTGACGAGAGGACGGAGCTGCCGTTTATAATTGCTGCTGGTCTTCATCAGCGCAGGCATTCTTTGGTCCAAGTTTTGCTGGAATCATGTTCATATTTTACTACCTCAGATTCGAGACTTCCGAAACTGGAGGGCCAGCTCCACGTATTTACATCCTCAAGGAACAGGGTGGCCCATTTATACTCCCAGGCAAAGGGTTATACCGCTCTATATAGAAAGGCCGACTCCTCCTTCGTCGAAGAGGAGGCTCCATTTCGAAACACATGCATGACTACGAGAGAACAAAAATCTTTGTCATGGATCTGAAGCAGACTGAAGCCAGGAATGACTGTGCTGGCGCAGGTCAGCAGCAATTTATCCGACCGAACGATTGCAATCAGAGTCAAAGTCAGAGTTCGTTTACGACTGGCGGTTTACCGCCAATCATTTCGTCTTAACACCGTGCCCCTTGACACTCACGACCAGACATTTTAGCCTCAGAAAACGCTTACTTGACATCTGTGGACTTTTTCTAAAGAGGCTACGCGTTAGGATCAAGCGTAAGTCGTTGCTCTACCAGACAGTTTCGGGCACTCAAAAACAAACATTCTTCAAATTGTGGATTCCATAAACACAGGCATTATATGCAAAACATGGAACGAGTTCACATATCTTTTGGATGTCGGATACCTAACATCACTGACCCTATGTACATTCAATAACTGAGAGAAGTAGTTCCTCCACCTATTCAAAATATTGTGGGAATCTGCAAGCAGATCACCATTCTCATCCTTCACTAAGTTACTGCTAGGTTGGTAACCCTTCTTAAAGTAATTTATTCGTCTATACAGGTCTCTAATGTTCCTTTTCTTACTGTTCATTGCAAGCTCATCAATTTTTTCTTTCAGATATTCCCTCTTTTTGTTCCTGATGTGCCTGCTGGTTTCGCGTCTTATATTGTTCAGATTATCCCCATTTAACTCGCTTGGATCCTGTAACCAATGCAATTTGGCCTGCTTTCTTTGGTCTAGTAATTTTGAGCATCCTTCATCGAATCATGGCTTATGTTTCTTCGGTTCATAATAACCTAGACTCTCTTGGGCAGACATTTTGATATTCTCTCTAATAGTTTCCCAAGCTTTATTAACATCCACCTCAGTGTTCAAGTTTTCCAAGGCCTCGAACCTATTTCAGGTTTCAACACGATACTGCTCTTTACCCTCTACCTCATTTAATTTCTTGAGATTGAACCTCCATATGAACTCTGTGTTTTTTTGTTTGCTCACTGCCAGTCTCTCCCTAACCTTTGCCACCACCAGGTAGTAGTCAGTATCACAATCTGCTGCCCTGAATCATCGGACATCAAGTGTACTTGAGTGCCGTCTCCTGTCTGTCAAAATATGGTCGATTTGATTGTGTCTCTTCCCATCAGGAGATGCCTAGTAAATTTATGAATGTTACGATGCGGGAACATTGTACTTCTGACAGTAAGATTTTTTGATGTGGCAAAGTTTACTTCTCTAATTCCATTATCATTACTAATTTCATGCAGTCTCTCATTCCCAGTCGTTGGTTTGAAAATGTCTTCCCTCCCTACTTTGGAATTGAAATCTCCTAACAAAATTTTTCACATGCTACTCCGTGGATTTATCAAATACATGTTCTAGTTCTTCATAGAATCTATCCTTTATATCATGAATTTTATCTTCTGTTGGGGCGTTAACATTCATAACAATGATACCACACCAGCGACCTTTTAGTATTATGTATGATATCCAATCACTAACGAACTCTACCCTCTTAACCGCTGATACGGTTCTCTTATGTACGAAGAAACCTGTACCTAATTCATGGTTCTCATTCCCCTGTCCATAGAGACATGCATATTCGCCTGCTGGTGCGATGCCAGCTCCATCCCATCTGACCTCCTGTACTCCCTCTAAATCTAACTTATATTTCGATAGTTCTTCCATCACTGCCCTGAGCGAACCTGACCTAAGAAACTTCGTACATTCCGTGTACCAAATCTCATATCCATTTTCTTTAGCTTAGGTCGTTTATCCAAGGCATCCGCCCAGGTCCGAAGCTTTTTGAACATATTTGTTACAAGCTTATTTTTTTTTCGATGAGTTGTTAGCCCCACGCCCAACCCCCAAGCTGGAGGACCATCCCTTGTCAGCTGTACGCCCAGCTTTCCTCCAAAAACTGGAGGGCGTCTCCTCCATCCGCAACCTGAGGACGCGCCATGCCGTGGTGACAAGGGACCCACCTAACATGGCTGCAAGTGTTCAATAAATAAAATTACCAGTCCAGACCCCGTCTATAGTCACATGTACACGTGACAATGTATTAATTCTCCCTCATCACTATTGCCGCGCCTCGTTCAAATGTGAAGGTGGTATTTCTTCGAGCTAGATGCAGAAAAATTGTCTTCGCTCGCTTGGAAACCGGGATCGTGTGTTCGAATCACACTCAGGGCATGGATGTTTAGTTTGTGTGTGTGCGTTTTTCTGTGTTTGTGTACACGTAGAGGCCTTGCGACGAGCTGATCACCCGCCCAAGGAGTCCTACCGAATGTGTAAGATCTGGAAAAACCGAAATGAACGGAGAAGTTCATGGAGGTAGGCCTAGGCCCACTGGGGCTGTAGTGCCAAGGGGCGAAAATAAATGCAGAAAAACTCCAAGAGCAAAGGTATAATGCCACGCCCACCTTCAGTAATTAGGCCGAAAGAGGACACCTAAAAGAATGTTTGGTCACATGGATTTAATTTCCAATGTAAACTAATAAAGGTCAACTATACATGGGAATGTTTTTGCGAAGTGTATCCACCGGTTAGTTATTTAATGGTAAGGTAAACCTATCCTTGTAACAGGCCATGGAGACTCACAGGGCTGTGAGATGTCAAGCCTCCCACATTTTCTAGACAATCGGCACACAGATGGCGATAAGGTTTTCAGCCTTACGCGCCGGCCGCCTTTTACCCCCAGGAAGATTGCTGGTACTTAGTTCTGTTACAGGCTGAGTCGAACCCCGGGCCATAGTGTGGCTGGAAGGATTATGTCAATTGAAACCATGATACCGTAAATATCTAAGGCCACTCGGAAAACTAGAGTTATATTTCACAAACACCCGGTACCTTAGATTTAACTAGTCTCTGTGCAATGTCAGTCTTGACTTCTGCTGCATTTTATTTCGTTCCACGAGACCGCACACGATTACGGTTTCAACTAAATATTTAAAAAGTTAAAATCCTTACATTCCACTTCCAGAGACACTACGAGTGTTTCCAAGTCCCCACTTCCCTTCACGCTATGTGCACATTAAAATGTATAATAGAAGATTTCTGCCGTGAAATTTTAAAAGTTGTTGCTCCCGAAGTGTTCATGGCCCGGCGAGCAGTGACGTCACCCACACCAACCTAACTCTATATTAGCGATGATAAGACTACACAGATCTGTGGTGTAACACTAGTTGCTTCGTACACCACCTGACGTTAGCAAGCGTTCTCTGAAAGTCTCTGACAACGGTTCATTACAGACTACTAACATCCCAAAAATATTTGCGACAACTATATATTATTGATTATGAATCTGTTAGTATGGACGCTGTCCGTTGGTCCACTGACCAAGCATATACGTGTATGTATCTACCGGCCCAAACCGAGTAAATTTCTTTCCCCTTTACAACCTTATGATGGGAACACATTGTAACGTGGACCGCCAGAGCGTTGCTAAGCAACTTCCCGGTAACCAAAACCTCAACAATAGAGTGACTGTTTTCTATGCGGCCCGGCACAGCAAAAGCACAGGGATATAAGAAGTTGGTTGCCAGGCAACGCAGCTATATACATGCATCCACAACAATGGGAGGCGGTGTTTTTCATGTGGTCCGTGCAAAGGAGTTATCTTAAAAACAAACGGCCCTATGATTTAGTTCAAAATTCTCGGTAAAAGATAGCCACGGAAAGTTCGTTGACCTATGAAGACTTAAAAGTGTGATCAGAAGGCTTCATTCATGTGTAATGCTTGGAGTGTGTGATTCAGTGAGACTCTTATAGTATTTAAATGTGATTAAGGGAGATTATCACCAAAGTGATATTAAATCCGATCATCTGAACTAGAACCCGTCATTTTCGTCTCGGTTACCACCCTACACGTCACAATATGTAGCTTCCGAAATGTCGTATCCTCTTAAAGTTACTAGAATTGACAGTGCCCAGCAAAATTATTTTATAATTGGTATCCTCTTACTATTACGTTCGACATTGCTCATTTATATACAATTGATATAGACCTAACACGACGTTTCGGAAGTAGACCTCATCTCGGAAACATCAAATATACTGTAACGAATGTGACCATTTGCTAGGCAACGGTTCGGTAAACATCGCCTAAAACCAAAGCGTTGCTACGGAATTAACACACGGCTCACGCATAACGTGAACAGTTGGAAATGATGATCTCTATTCGGTTCTCCCGAAGTTATAAAAAGAGAACAGTCGAGAACGCTGAGTTAGCCGTGCCGAGTGGACTCAATTGGATTCCACCCCCCACTAAGCGAATTAATTAATAGAAATCGCGTAAGCGTACTTTTCTTAAATAGGCTTATGCGATGTGCATGCTGCCTTGTGTGTCTGCGAATTCCCCCCACCCATTAACTTTTGAATGCTTGAACCAGTGTTTATGTATATCATGGCACCTGACCCAATCTCAACGGCGTATTTCATGTACACTTCCCATCAGTCTGTGCGTTTGTATGTGTCCCCCTCCTATGGTTAGTAAGCAAAGGCTCTGTCAAGTGTATCTGTCCTCTCTTTGCCATGCAGCGGCTTAGTGAAAACGTTACCTACCACGAATACACAAGTAGTAATAGAATAACTATCTGACGCGTCGTTCTCTGTGTGGCCCGTGTTGTGTCAATAGAAAATGGGCGATTAGTTCTTCACTTAACTTCTTGTTTTTTCAAGATGTGGAAAGTAGGCTAATAAAAATCGTGTAGTGGAAGTGGACTTTGTAAATCCTCAGGACTTGCTGCTGTCCTCACAGTGATAGTGTGGATTTGTAGGCCAAAATGACACATCGGACGAACCAGCAGCATGCCCATGTATTAAACCCACGCGTCTGTAGGCTTCACAGCTGTTTACAGCAACAGACATCGCTTCCTCTACTGTACCTGTCCATCTGTTCTTATGACTCATTACCCATTAATTGTCACATGTGTTTCTGCACGGGTTAATGCAACAGATGTAAAACTAATCGAGCGAAAGCACGTGTCGTATGTGCACGTAATGTGTCGGATTCGAAGCTTCGATGGCCCTGACTATTCTGTGAGGTTATTCATTATTTTCCTTTGAGAATGTGGGAAACTGCAGTCATGGAACATGGGAACATTCCCTGCACATTTTTCGCATCTCATCAGTTTGACATCTGTCCCAAATCCATATTCCCTGATCACGATTTCATTTCCTGTGGATGTTGTTATGGTGGCATGAAGCATGGGCAGATCCCCCCACTTTATTTCCAAGCAAACATTGACAGTTGTTCTTGAATTCGACATCGTAGAACTCGCATGCTTTGCAAAGTTAACCAAGCGAACATCTGCCCAATTTGTGAAGTTGTTAAAGTTACCATAAATTAAACTGTGATTTATCTTGAATTTGAAATTAGAAACCTCGACATCCAGCAAAGAAGCAAGAAGCTGAATTGTGTGGTTGTCAACATGGGGTCGTCCTGAACGGCATCCCTCCCTTCACGGAACAATTTCACCCACCGTGACACTGTGCGATATGGCACAGCAGCATCACCACATGCTTCTCGCAGTCCCTGATAACAGTTTTGTGCACTACGGCCTCGTGCAACTTCAATTTTTATTCAGGAGCGTTGTTCTTGTTTCGTAAACATGTTGTTAGGGTGCTTGAACTGGGCTCCTGCACTTCAAGACGATGCACAATGCAACTCAATGAAACACAACCATAGCCACTCACTGCACTACTTCAACTGAACTTCTGCTATCAGCTACAGACGGCGCTAGTGCCACCTGACTCACATCTTTCATGTTACAACAGTGTTGCCAGTACTTTTTATCCAACCCTTGTACATAACAGTACTCAGAAACCATGTTTACTTTCTCCTGTAAATTGGGCCGCTGCATAGCTCAAGCGGTTAGTCGCTGGGTTCCCACCGCGGCGGCCCGGGTTCGATCCTGGGTCTGGTCAAGTGGGATTTGTGGTGAACAAAGTGGCACTAGGGCAGGTTTTCTCCGAGTACTTCGGTTTCCCCTGCCAATCTTCATTCCACCAATTGCTCCACAATCACCCTCACCTATCATCTGGGGCTGGTACAGTAGGTCAGAAGTCGCCGCAGTACAAGGTACTTAGTCCCACCCCACTAGCAATAAAAAAATGAATCCGGCCGCTGTGGAATGGAGCTTGAAGTTAGAAGAGTGAAAGGAGGAAGAAGAGTTTGGAGGGGGAGTGGGATTGAGGAAAGATTTGAGATTTCTAAGTAGGAGACAAGTGTCGAGGAAAATGAAGCGAAGAAGTTGTGCACCAAATGAAAATAAGTCCCTTGCGTTCTTCTTCCTTTGAGATGCTGTTATACCTCACCTGAAGGAAGGACTCCGCCTCAGACGGCACCCTGCAGGTTCCGGTTCAGTCGCCTATACTGGGGTGCACCTCAACTGAGGACTAGCCACGTAATCATGAATCTGTTTAACAACATCGTGTGGTAGTGTGCATTTCAACTGCACTGCGTGTTATGATGTTATTCAATTATTATTTTTATTATTGGGGCTCGCGGTAGCGTAGTTGATTGAGGTACCATGCTACAAGTCGGAAGATCTCGGGTTCGGTTCCCGATGATGTCGTTGGATTTTTCAGTTTACCTAATCCTTCCAGCCGCACTATGGCCTCTAGCAGAAGTGAGTACCAGGAATCTTCTTGGGGGTAAAGGGCGACCGGCGGGTAAGGCTGACAACCTCACCTCCATCTGTGAGCCGATTGTCTACAGAGTGTGAGAGTCATGACGTCTTATAACCCCATGGCCCTCCACGGCCTATTATGGGGCTAGACGTACTTTATTAATATTGTTATTGTTGTTATTAATATTATTATTATAAGCTTGGATATGCGTCCGTAGTCTGGAATTCGATTACGTCAACTGATGCCAACAAGCTGGAACGCATCCAGCAGAGGTTTGCGGCCCTTCGTTTTAATCGTTCCTTTCCTCATGTTCATTACAATTATTCTCTTCCTCTGGAGGAGTTAAAATTGCATCCTTTACGTACTGGGAGACATCGCCTCGATGCTCTCTTTCTTATGCAAGTTTATTTTGGCTCGAAATTCTGCCCTTCTATTTTGGAAATTGTTGGTCTCCGAGTTCCTGCTCGGTATATCAGAGACTGCATTGTTCAATGTTGCTCCTCATCTAAAAATTGTCCCTCTGCTAGATGTGCAGCAGCTGCTAATGTTGTTTGGAGGGATGTTGACGTATTCGGAGCCAGGATTTTTAAATACAGTATAATTGTTAGTATTATTGTTTGCATTTACAATAAAATAATAAACTGAATTATTTTTATTATCCTCTCTGAAAATCTATACTTTAAATTTCTTAATTAAATATTTATATGTTTCATTTCTCAGTTCTTAATAACACTTAGATTTATGTTAATGAAATTATTATCATTGTTATTATTATCATGTTTTTGTTTGTTTACTTTTCTGCATTATTATACTCGTATTTTCCCCAGTGCTTGCCTGTAAATTGTCTTTGACTTTATATTGTGTTTGTCCAAAACCATAAAGCAAATAAGTGAAGCTCAAAGACACCGAAATTAAAACAGAGGGTTAACTCACAGAACCTAGAATTATTCCAAGGCAATTACATAAGAAAAGCAGAACAGCACTACAGTGGGTGTCAGATTCCTTGATCACAACAACCTGTACACCTGAAGATGGCCGGTTAGGCCGAAACATGTAGTGACAACAAGAATAGGACGACAAGAGAATTTTGCACATAGACGTCAAAGTGAGATCTATACAGTGCAAAAGAATGTTACAATATAACAGAGTGAAACCAATTTCAGCGCCCTCTGTAACTAAAATACTCGTATTTCAACACGTACCAGGGACTGTACTCGAAAATTTCCGTTACATGATTTATGATTATAAATTCTGAACCTCTCCGACCGAATCACCATGTGCAACTTTCATGTGAGACATCTGTCAGTGTAGTGTGTGTTTCAACAAAATACAGATGCAAGATGTGTCAATATTAATGCACTTAATTCAGCTGTTTATAGACACATATTACTTGCACCCCGAGCAATAATTCTGCAGTCACTTATGTAAGTATTTTATTGTGTTCTTTTCAGGTAAGCAGAATCCTTGCTCTTTAGAAGTGCCACTGCCAACAAGTTCCCGGTAAGTGTGCAAGTTGTAGCTGCAGAATAAATCAGGAACATACTCGTACATGTGTGTCCTTAATGTTAACACATGCAAATACGTTTTTTCTATAGAGAAATTTACCATTCTTCTTCATAAGCTTCTAATATCTGCTCCATTAATTATGAATTTATTTATTTATTTAATTCATAAATTGTACTCTTCTCCAAGTATAATTAGAATGATCAAGTCAAGGAGGATGAGGTGGGTAGGTCATGCAGCACGAATGGGGGAGACGAGGAATGCGTATAGGATATTGGTGGAAAGCCAGAAGGAAAGAGACCACAGGGAAGACCAAGGCGTAGGTGGGTGGACAATATTAGAATGGATCTTAGATAGGATGGTATGGTATGGATTGGATAAATCTGGCTCAGGATAGGGACCAGTGGAGGGCTCTTGTGAACACGGTGATGAACCTTTGGGTTCCATAAAATGCTGGGAAATTCTTGAGTATCTGCAGAATTGGCGGCTCATCAAGAAAGGTTCAGCTCCATGAGTAAGTAAGTTTATTTATTTAATTGTTTAAATATTATTGTAGATTCCTCCTGAATATGGGGTAGTAATTATAGTTTATAGATTTTATTTTAATTTGGAGGTTAATGATCTGTAATATTAGGGTAATTTAAAGAGTAAATAAAATGTAATGAAGAAACAAATGTGAATGCTGTACTGTTACAGGTAAGTAATGCGCATGTGTGAATATAATAGAAACCGCCGTGGTAAGAAACCAGAGAATCATGCCGCGTTTTCTGTAAAGTGGGCCTGCAGACAACAGACTCAATAAATTCTTTTATTAGTCATGTATCTATTTCTGTTGCTCCCACTTGGAGCATAAGGCATCCGCGAATCGCTGTTTCACTTCACTTTCTTAATCTTAGGGAATCGGTAGGACTCCTTGGACGGGGGATGAGCCCGTCACAAAGCCGCTACCTACGCAGGACAACACAAACACAGAATAAACGTAGACAAACATCCGTGCCTTGAGTGGGATTTGAACCCACGATCCCAGTGTTTGAACGAGGAAAAATATTTCATACCTTAGACCACTCAGCCACTTTGATCGGCAATAGTGGGGTATAGTTAGCAAATGTTTTTCTCATATTTCTTTAAACATTTCCCTTCACCACATTGTAAATTATTACACTTAAAATTTGTGGGTGTGACGTAGAAAATCAGTAAGGTTCCTACGTCAAATTGAATTCAACTTTCACACATATATGTACCTTATATTATGTTCCACAAGTAGATAAATTACAGAGCTCTATTTGATGCTTGTAATGGGCCGATATCAGCCAAAATTTAATTCGCCCAAAAATATTACTGTAAATTTCGCAGTTCCAAATTTCGTCGATATTGGTTTTAGTGCTGATGCCCATTCCTCTGGGTTACTGTATGACTCATGCTCTGGGTAGACTGCGTGACGTTGATGATAGGATGATTGATGAAAGATGATTTGAAAAGGATTTACTAGAACACTGTCTTAGCTAGTCGAGGAACCGTCCCGGGTGACTGGAGCAAATCAGGAAGGCTGTGAAAACATCTTTCATTAAAACCGTTGTCCAGGTTGGGAGTCGAACCTGGCACTGTCTGAATACTCGTCTACAACGCTGCTACCACACGAGACTGACTCAGTGGTTTTATGACGTAACACGAATGGCGGCAGATGCGATCTAATTATGCAGTGTGTGTGTGTGTGTGTGTGTGTGTGTAAAGTTATAAATGAGCATATTAAAATATCATTACATGGAGTGGTCACATTTGTGGACCTTGTAGTTGGTTAATTCACTATGCTACAAGCCGGAAGGTCGCGGGCTCAATTACCGATGAGGTCATTGGGTTTTTTAATTCGTCTATTCCTTCCAGCCGCAACGTGACCCTGGGGTCGACTCAGCCTCTAACAGAATTGAGTACCAGGAATGTTCCTGGAGGTAAAGAGGGCTGGCCGGCCCGTAAGGCTGACAAACTCACCGCCATCTGTGAGGCCGTTGTCTAGAAATTGTGGGAGCCTCGACGTCTCACACCGCTTTTGGTCCCCACGGCCTATTACAGGAATAATTTTACCTTTACCTTTTTTATCCGCCCTTCTAAATGTTTAAGTGACGCATCTCGGGAGACAAGGCGTATTTGTATCGACGGAACCCAACGGAGTTGAGGGGGGGGTCTTTTACCTGAGGACGAAAACAGAGTCCAATTTCCGAAAGGTCGTTTCAGAAAAAAATTACAAATATGGGTAAGGTCCAGAAAACTATTATAATAATCATTTAAAAGTCCAATTTCCATTTATTTGGGTATGAATAGAAAGAACATGGTTTTGTTGAAGGTTCCCAAGCTTCGCCTACTTGTCCATCTGGTAAGGGTAGTGTGAAATTGAAAGCGTTAAAATTATTATTAATAATACTTGAGTTGCATAGTGAGGTGCTTCATAATTTGTACACTTCGCCAAGTATAATTACAATAGTCAAGTCAAGGACAGGGCATGTTGCAAGAATGAGGACGAAGAGCAATACATATAGAATATTGGTGGGAAAACCAGAAGGAAAGAGACCACTAAGAAGATGATGCTGTAGATGGTTGAATAATATTAAAGTGAATCTTATAGAGCTAGGATGGAGTGGTGAGGGCTGAATCGATTTGGCTCAGGATAGGGACCTAATGAGGCCTCTTGTGAACACGGCAATGAACTTACTGCTTACATAAATTGCCGCGAAGTTCTTGTGTAGCGGCATAATTGGCGGTCTCTCAAGAAAGGCTCAGCTTCAAGGAGTTAATTACTTGTTTCTCATGTAGCCCTCCCGAATTTAAGTAACAAAATTTAACCTTTGAAACTGCCAAAGCCACCAAATTGTTTTTTTCTAACATATAATTCAGCTTGAAATGGAATTCTTTCTACATATTATATAAAAATATAGTTCGTACCTCGCAGAAAACACATCATTTCTTCCCAGCAGAGATAAATAGTTTGTTGCTGTTTAGGGAAACAACCGAGTACCGTACGAAATACCCAGATACAATCCGTGGGAAGCCTTCAAAGTCGTTATATTATTAGCCTGTTTTGATTGAGGTAAAGTCTGAAATATTTATTGTATGTTGAAGGGCAGTTATGGAGCCAGGTTGAGTTAGTTTGTGGTATAGGTAACACTTCATTTTATTGCACCGCGGGTCAAATCACGAACCAGTATATTTCACTGTCACATTTAATCCACACTTCTGTTCTAAATAAAAAAAAATAAGAAGTGAGAAACCGGCGAAGTCGGTTTACTATGTTGGCAAGCCAGAAAACCACAAACGTCAGAACAAGTTCTGCAGGCTGACGTTAGATCTGAACACCTAACTCCTTCTCTTATACATTATAGAATATATATTTTTATTCTTGACAAGGTAATAATAGTGCCTTATCCAGTACCCCGTCATGGAGGGAACGTGAAGTCTCATTACATATTCACTGGGAGCCCATAAACCGCTAACCTGAACCAAATTAAGCCAGATCACTTCCTCGCTTACTATGTCTTTGGAATTTATGCTTACAGTTATGCCTTGGCCTCCAAATGTTAGCTTTCTTTTGTGTCTACATTTCTTCATTGCGTGCTGCATGCCCCACCAATCTAATTGCTTTGCATTTAATCTATTTTTTAATATCTTATGAAGAATACACATTATCAAGCTCATTGCACTGCTTTATCTAGCCTCCATTTTGTGCTATATTTTTCTACTATCTGCTTAAATATTATCCTTCTGGATTCGCCTAGTTCCGGGATGTGATATTTTTGCTTGTTTACTTACTAATGTGTGCATTTCGTATTTATCTTTTGCCCTCTACTTTCCGCTATCCTTGGTTTTATCACCCCCATTCTGCGTTCTTGCCGATCACAGTGGCCGCTCAGTCTAATACATGAACCACCCTCGACCATGGGTTCGAATCCCATTCCAGGCATGTATGTTTGTGTACGTTTATTCTGTGTTTCTGTTGTTCTATGTGTAGGTAGCGGCCTTGCGACGGGGTGATCCCCCATCGAAGGAGATCTATCGACTGTGTATAGATTAAGAAACTGAAAAAGCTGCCGAGATTCACAGGAGTTTTAGAGCCATAGATGGATGGATGGACAATTTATGAAACTCCTTTCTCAGTACAGTATTTTCTTCTTGTCGACCCATTGTAATGTGTAAATATTATTTTGATTTTCTGCTGTACGCATTTCGTCTTTGGATACTTTACGCGGCTGTTCTCCTGGGATATATGCAATTTGTAAGGTCAGTACTCGAAGGAGAAGCCGCGTGTCTGTGGCTTTCGGATTGCGCTGTAACGGAACTCTGCTTGCAGATGTCTCCACGCTGTGTCTGCATGTTCTGAATGCTAATGGGGCAATATCAATTTTGAGCACGCATATCGTAGTTTGATAATCCGGGAAGAACTGGATACTCCGGCGTGCAGGGTAGGGGGTGGAACCCTTGCGGCAATTCTGAAAAGCCTAAGTCTTCAATTCTCACCTCGAAGATATAATATTCTGATATATATTTTCTGTTTTCATCAGTAATTTCAAGCAAATTTTGTTACACGTTTCTATATAAATTAAATTTATCAAAGTAAAGTAAAAGTTTATTCCAGTACATACGAGTATATTATGTTTCTGGACATTATACATCTTCCTGTTTTTTATTTAAAACACGACGTTTCGGAGGCTGGATTCTGTCTCCGTCTTCAGGTGAACCCTACGCAGTTGGGCCCAATCCATAGAAATTGTCCCAATCTCAGGCGCGGACCGGGCCGTAGATAAAGACGGGAAGGTCCAGAATGTCCAGAAATAGAATATTTGTATTAATGAACCATCGTCACAGACTCTGATATGTTATTTAACGAGTTTATTTGCTGTGTTTCATTATAATCCAAAAATCTGTGCTTACATAACGCCAAATGCTTGTGGTACACATTCTTAACGCACATAGTTACTTTAATTCAGGGCCTTTCCATAGCTCAAGCGGTTAGTCGCTGGCTTCCCACCGCGGCGGCCCGGGTTCGATCCCGAGTCTGGTAAAGTGGGATTTGTGGTGGACAAAGCGGCGCTGGGGCAGGTTTTCTCCGAGTACTTCGGTTTCCCCTGCCAATCTTTCTTTCCACCAGTAGCTCCACAATCACCCTCACCTATTATCTTGGGCTGGTACAATAGGCCAGAAGTGGCCGCAGTACAAGGGACTTAGTCCCACCCCACTAGTAATAAAAAAATATTTTATTTCAACACAACTTAGCTACTGTAGCTACTGCTGCTATATTTCTGCTAATTTTTTCCTCTTCTTTCACTCTATTTTCTAATTTCTGTTTTTATTCTCTTGTAGCCCGAATTGGGGTTTGTTTCCTTCTAACTTCGTTCTTCCGTTTGCAGCTAGTTTTAAGTAAATATTTTGCAATGTTTTTCTCATTTTTAATTCCATTACTCTCAATTAAATGTATCTTGTTGCGTCACAATATATATTACAGTTATATGCAAAAAAATATACCGTGTGATTCTAAATTATTGTCGGGGTTTCCATGGCCTATAATTTTCAATCCAGAAACAATAGAATAAAATACCTCAGTTATTTAGAAATTAGAAATTACGGGAGCCTCGAAGTCTCGCAACCCTATGGGCTGCATGGTAAGGGTTAGCTTTTATTTAAGCATCTACTAGTTTCTGTTTGAAGCCGAGCACCACGAGCATGACATTTCCGTTGGCTGCATTTAGACTGTACACACAGCATTAGCATCTGCGTGTTCTGTTATCGAACACAACGTGATATTCATTTAATCTTGTGTCTCTCTGAAATCATAATATTAATTTTAATTTGTTCTGATTACAAATTGTAATGGATTCTGTTATTATCTAGTGGATATAATAACTTATAAAATCATTACTTACGAAATTATTTATAATTATAAATTATCTGTCTATTAAACATTTCATAACCTAAATTAAAATGAGAAGTTTCAACAGTTAATCTGATTTGGCCCTGGTCTGAAACATCCGGAGCAATATGAATTTTTTACACCTGTACTGAACATGAATATACTTTCTGTTTTCAACTTGTAAGTTTTAACATTTTTAATTAAAAATTTGTCAGGGTTCATAATTCTTTTCCGAAGCATTCTCTTGCCTGAGAGATCAACTTATATTGCAATCCTTCTGTCCTTATCTATGCAATACTTTTAGTAACGTTTTATTTAACCGTTCGCGGTGTCACTATAAGTTTTTTAGGACTTCGTTTTCACAGCATGATGTAATACGCGAGTTGGTGCATTCTNTTCTTTTCCGAAGCGTTCTCTTGCGTGAGAGATCAACTTATATTGCAATCCTTCTGTCCTTATCTACGCAATACTTTTAGTAACGTTTTATTTAACCGTTCGTGGTGTCACTATAAGTTTTTAGGACTTCGTTTTCACAGCATGATGTAATACGCGAGTTGGTGCACTCTGTTTGCTGTCAAGTTGAAATTTATGCGTTTATTTCGTGTTAAAATGATGTGAAATTATAATTAAATTAAATTAAATTTAGAATTAAAATTAATCCCCTCCTGTTGCTCTTAAGATCTTTCATGTGGTGATATTTTTGTAATTACATGTTATTCTTGATTTTGATGATGAATATTTTGGTGGTTTTGTTTTCCTCTGTTAATATTATGTATGGTTGATGTGGATTTGGTAAATGGATACATTTTTAATAATAATGCTGATTAACTTTTAGCCTCAGTTCCAACTAAATACAATAAACCCTCTATAATCCGGAGTAAGTGGGGAAGAGGTAATCCGGATTATGCGATAATCCAGATTAGTGAAGCAAACTGAAGCCATAAAACACACAAAAAACTTTGAACATAAAGAAATAGAAGATTTAATAATTTAAGAATTACTGATGGAAATAAATAACAAAATATGACTGTGGAGCCTTTATTTGGAAACTGTAAAAAGACAGTACTTTCATTAATAGATAGAATAGTGCAAGTTTGGAGACACTGTCAAATTTTGTCTGAATAGACAAGTAACTCATCTGCCTTCCTGAATGCCATTTGTTTTTTAAAGTATGTATTCAAATATGAACAGTGTTTTCCATTTTTAATGTTTCGATCCGGATTAGCTGTAATCGGATTAATGGGGGTTTAGGGTATAGAAATTTCAACTTGAAAACTATTATATTATGAGAATGTGCAATGTAAGGTTCTGGTGTCTGTTGATGGCAACGGCTATGTGACATGCCAGCGTAGTGCCAACAAGTGCGTATGACTTTATGAATGATTAAATAATATGATACAATTCTAGGACATCATAGGAATGTTGATTAGAGGACTCTTCACGAATATTTAAAAAAAAATTAGTTACCGAACGGTAAAGGTAAATTGTTCCTTTGTTTAATTAATTAAATATCACGCCAATGTAGACGTATGGGTGAATGAAGGTATAGCTACACCATTCTTGAACTTGGAACTATATGGAGTGAGCTGTGAGCTTCAGGTCCCAGCCGCTTTACGCCCGGGGTAAGCGCCCCCCNCCCCCCCCCCCCCGGTACCCGTTGGACAGGAGGCTTTTAGGACCTTAGAGTTAGTGTGGACACTGCCGAAAATCGAACCTCAGACGTTCACCCCATAGTTTCTCGCTGTACCGACTGAGCTATTTCGGCTACTAAAAGATTATAGTGAATGCAAATATTTATTTCTTTTGGCCTCTGAACTCATTTGTGTAGGCCAAAATATTATTTTCAGTCTTGTCAAAACCCAGGGCGTGTTTATTACGTAGAGGTGAGGTTGCATGTTGATGCCATAAGTATTTATTTTAGTTTTAATATTTGCTACAAGAGGGCGACTCGTAGGCATAACTAAACCTTAATGGGAAGATAATTTTGCTGTGAAAACCTCAACTGTATTGAACTGCTTGAGTGTAAATTGAATATAGGGCTATATATATACATTAGAATGTTATTAGGATGTATTAGGAAGTTAGTTACTTCGGTCCAGATACGAATTCATGGCGTCATACTCTGTGGTTTCATTGAATTTCCTTTATACTCGTAGTTTCCGATAAACCGAAATTCATAGACGCAACAGATGTGATGAATGTTACCTTCCCTGCAGAGAAGAGACACATATTGAAGCTTTTTTAGAAGCAATATCCGGGAGAATAACATAGAATTTTTGCCTCATTGAATTCATCATACACATTTCTACGTTTGCTGAAATAAAATTTATTTTTCCATTCTATCATGAAGCAATTTGAAAACTTTCCAAATGATTGCCATAAAATTTCACATTGAGTAGATTTCTAATATTTACGGGCATATTCCAATTATTATTAAAATTAGTCAACTACAGCACGATGCCCAGTGCTAGGCCACAGAACTGTAAACACATCTGCAATAATAGATGTTTTCTGTGCGTGGTCCGTGCCGAAGGTTTATGGAGGACAACAAAGGTCGTTTGCGAGTAGTTGCAGCTGAGGAACCGTGAATCAAGGACACGAAGCCGTCACGGAAAAGAGTTGAGTGGAGAGTTTAGGTCTCGGTATGAGAGGACCACGGGAAGTTTGTAGTAGAAGAAGAATTAAAAGTTAGCCTGTGAAGACTTAACGTATAATTTGAAGACTTTGTGTGTGCTGCAGGGTAGTGATATCTGAGGTGTGACACTTATAGTTCCTGTGTTAAAATCAGTTGCAAGGAAACGGATAGGAAAAACTTTTTCAGAGGAATAGCCATTGTTGAGATCTGTTAAATAGCAACGACTAGTGTAACGTTGAAGACGTTATTTATATGTTATAATAACAATACTCCTTAGAGTGTCATAATTAATTGTAGTTACGACTTTTAAATATCCAATAAATCCATTCGCCAATCCAAGCCCTCGTTATTAGTCACTAATATATGTGAAAATACTATTTTGGGGGTTCCAAGTGTCTCTTTCCTTCATATCTTCCTGCTAAACTTCTTATGAATTTTTCTCTTCTCTTCTCTACGTTATTCCTCTTTAGTCTAAGTATTTTCCTCAGGCCCCTGTCCTCAATACTCACCTTCTCTGTTCACTCGTTGGTGTGAAAGACAAACTTACAAATACATATAGATCAAGAGGCAAAATCATATATTTCTTATACGTTTTTTAATAATTTGTAGCTTTCAATATTAGTGTCTTATACGTAGGGTTGGCACTCATTTCTTCCCCACTCATAAAATATTATTAAAATGTTAAGTTTTTGTATGTGATTTCCATGTATATTTTAAGTGATTATGTATTGACAGCAGAAGATGAATAGCACAAGAATAAGATCTTATGAGACGTTGCAAATTGCAGTCCATTTATAATTCGGAGGAGCATACTCCCTATGCTTGGCTTACTCTTCATACCTGAAGAAGGAAGCAGTACATTCCTCAAAAACATCGTTGAACTGCCGGACTTCACGGAGTTTTATTTTCATGTTCACTCCTGTAAGAACGTCGAATCCAACGCAGTATGAAGGTGCGTGCATCTACATGTAGACCACATCTTGGTGTACCGTCACAAAATTAATTGCCTTTTAATGTCCCGCCACGTGCGGAAAGTCACCTAAATACAGTCTGTATGTTTACAGCTGAGTCTCTCTCGGAGTGTTAAAATGAGTTTAAGCAATCCTATTTCTACGTTTCCTGCCGGAAGTTAGAGACCTGGATTATCGTGTCTTGGTGCTTCCAGACCCTTCGTCGTTGACGTGATTTCAACAGTCACGCCATCACGCCAACCCGACACGCCACGTTTTGAAATGTCGGAGAGACGGAAAGAGCCGTGACGTATACGGAAGGACATGTAAACAGCAGGCAGTACATTGCTGCAGTGCAGAGCCATGTTTTGGTTACACAACCTGCCTCTTGTATCGCTAATATTCCCTTGTACTAAGTCAGAAGTGCTTTGCGCAAAGACCATAATATTATTGCATGATCAGGAGCTTATTAATTCTTCGCCTGTCTCTACAAATTTTTCTCTGCTAAACAGATTTCAAGCCGGTCACAGTAGCCGAGCGGTCTAAGGCATGTACTGTCTTCGCTCGCTTGGAAACCGGGATCGTGGGTTCGAATCCCACTCAGGGCATGGATGTTTAGTTTGTGTGTGTGCGTTTTTCTGTGTTTGTGTACAGGTAGAGGCCTTGTGACGAGCTGATCACCTGCACAAGGAGTCCTACCGAGTATGTAAGATCTAGAAAAACCTAAGTGAACGGAGAAGTTCATGGAGGTAGGCCTAGGCCCACTGGGGCTGTAGTGCCAAGGAAAGAAAACAGATTTCAATGACATTTTATAGGTCACAAGTGCTTTGTACTAAGATCATAAAATTATTGCTATGACTGGGATGTAACTTTGTCTGTCTCAGCAAAATCTCACCTCTATACAGATTTATATAATATTTTATAGATTAAATGACTTTTCATAAAGACAAAACAATTATTGCATAGTTTAGAGCAGATCTCAACCTTTCTCAGATCGCGGCCCTGTAAATTCTTTTTTCTGTAAGACGAAGGTCCGGTTTCAGAAACACTGGTTTAGAAGTCACAATTCTCCATCTATCCGTGAACATTCGATCTACTAAATAGATATGGATGAAATTTGGTTTCAGAAGTAGAGGCCGAAAATTGTAGGGGTTCTGTAATATGGGGTATCTGAACTTGTAGGTAAAATAACACATTTTATATTAATTCAGAGTTGTGTAATTGAAGATGTCTCTCTTTGTACAGCAACTTTGGCACATGTAATAAAATCCAGATCTGTTTATAAGTGCACCTCTATACTGAAATATATTTAAATGTTAAAATAGATGAAATGGTGTATGGGAGTATTGGTTCCATAGAAAGCTACGAATTTCTTGACTGGTTGAGTGATTTCTGCTATATATATACGTTGAATTAACTAAGAATCAGAAAATTTTGTAAATATGTTTTTATATACGTAGTCTCAACTCAATTACGCGTGAAAACAGTTACTACATAAATTTAAAATGTAGATTCTGTCACATGTATTAGTGCCTGTAGACGGGATCTGGATTGGTGACTTGATTTATTGACCACTTATACACTCACGACTCGTGACTACACTTTACAGATTACTGTCACACACAGACTAGAGTCCTCAGTCTATTACAGTCTCAGCTAGCCGTTTCCAGGCAACGGATACTAACACAGGATATATAACATCCTCGCTGAGTTGCACACTCCAAATATCACACATAAAGTCTTCTTTTCTCTGTTGGACGTTCTACTGACTACTCATGCTAACTAACTAGTTGCCCCCAAACCGTCCGGATTTTAACATCTCGGCACGGACAATATAGAAAACAGCGATCCTCTGTTGCTGCGCCATTCTTTTGTTCGTTCCTGTTGCTGCCGGAATGTGTTTACCGAGCCGTTGCCAGGGATCGCCTAGTGGAGGCTGTAATTGATTGAGGACAATAGTCTGTGTTCGTCAGTGGTCTGTAAAGTGTAGTCACAGGTCGTGAATGTGTAAGTGGTAAATAAATCTAGTCACCTGCCCAAATAATAATATACATCTGTGATGCTTCGCGTGGTGCTCAGTGCACATATCTCGCGGAGCGTACTGTGGAAGTTGGCGGTTGGCAGGTATGTTTGGTTAGTGTTTCCTTTCTTGTGCAAGAAGCCGTTCTTCAAAGTTTAATGAAATGTTAGACGTCGCAGTGAAAGCAAAATCGCCCTGCCAATGTTGGTGTACCAGGAAGCAAATGAACCGCGATTTAAAGCAATGTTCCGATTGTGCTTGACTTTGCACACGTAACGACGTCGTCACGTGTTTCGCCCTGTTTATCCCCCTTTCATTATGCCCTTCCTTTATTGTTACTACTTCCCTCATTCTCTCTTCTTAATCCTGTCGCGTTTTCCTTTTCCTCTTCTCAGTTTCTTGTTTTTATTCATTTATATCCTTTCTGTTTTTTTGAACTACTTTCTCTTTCTTGAGGCACGCGGTAGCGTAGTTGGTTGAGGCACAATGCCGCAGGCACGAATATCTCGGGTTCGATTCTCGTTAAGCTCACTGGATATTTCAATTACCCTAATCCTTCTAGTCGACTCAGCCTCTTAACAGAAATGAGAACCAGGAATCTTCCTGGCGGTAAAGGGCGGTCGGCGCATAAGGCTGACAACCTGAGGGCCATCTCTGAACCGATTGTCCAGAAAATGTTGGGGCCTCGACGTCTTATAACCGTATGGAACTCCACGGCCTCTTACAGGGATAGTTGTACCTTTCATCTACTTTTAAATTGTTTTCCTTCTGTCTTTCATTCTTCCTTTCGCATTTCGTTCTAATAATTTTTCTTTTATTACTTTGCCATTTCTCTATTTATTCCTCCTTTCTGCCATCCTCTGTTCTTTTCATTCATAGTCATTAATATATCCGGAATCATAAACCAGCGCATGTCTATTTGAAAGCACTTCCCTCCTAGATCCACTGATATCCTCCCATTTGCATTATTTCAAACTTTTGCTTAGGGATACTCAACTCTGACTAATTTGTATACGTTTCCATTATAGATTGGCATTTACTGTCAGACTTGAAGTTTCTTTCATTTTCGTGTTGTTTGCTTAAGCCTGAAGAGAGAAGTTGGTAAGATGAGAGGCAAAGTGTAGACCCCTACAGCTGTAAGTAGACGGGGGATGAAATGAATTTGAAAGGGGGAGGGTAGGAAAAGTTTACCAACGTAACGAAGATTCGAACGCCAGAGTTAAAACAATGCGACGCTACGTGACAGTAATGGCTGAAACTAATATTCTAAGTTTTGCTCATGCTCCTTGTATAATATCACAGGCTGTTCCCATACGAGTAAGCATATCCTGCAGAAGTATTTCCGAGAAAATTTAGCTACAGTGTTTCGAAACTGTAGCATATGCACGCCACTCCATTGGATTTGTTATGAGTTGCCACAGATGCGAGAACGGATTATCCCTCAATCCTTACTGGAAATGTTACAAATTGAAATAAGTTTTGGAAAGAACTCACATAAACCCTACTCATTGAATTATTAATACTGTGATGTGTATGGGTGACTAAGACGCTAGTTTGTATTGGTGAATTGGTTTATTGGATCTTCATTTGTTGTAACTACAATGAGTTCTTAAATTCTCAAGATTGCTATAGCTATAGCACATGTAACGTCACATACTAAGTTTTCTAATTCTTCTTCTGGCCACGCTGTTGTTCTCTTGGAACTTCGGAACTCAAGTCAATTCGCGTTCTCGTATTCTCTCATACCCTCTCGTCACAGACCCCACAGAGAACAAGTCACGTGATAACTTTGTGGCCAGTTTATTGACGCGCTGACTATTGCGTAACAAAAAGCTATAAACATTGTCCCTTTTGTTTATGTTTATAATTTTAACATACACAAAAGTCGAAATCAGAAGATAATTTTAACATACAACCCAACTAGACGAGAAATAGAGCACCCAAATTTAAGATAGAAAAATAAACATATTCTGCAAGAGGACGGAATCCGTGGAGATGATGATGATGGTTATCGTGATGACAATGAAACAAACGTATCGCACCGAATTTTCGGGTGTGTTTATGATTTATTTCCATATATAATTCCACGCATACAATTTCAGTAGCTTTTTGTTTATCGACACCACACCTAACACTAAATATGAATTTTATGTTGCCGCCATATTTATGTTATATATGTTATGAAACTGATGTTAATATAACTTGTACAGTTTTCGAGTGTGTCTTACGATACATAGTTTCAAGGCTGTGTATTGTGTTTCCTTAATATTTTCACATTCTGTTGTGTGTATTGTAGGTATTTAAGATACTTACATATATCTATTCACGAATACCGCATGATAATCTCTCAGATCGCAACATGTAGTGGATATATATAATAAAACAAAATATAAACGCTTTGAGTATCAGCTTTATTTGGTATTGGTTGTGTTGATGGCTACCGGAAGTCAGTATTGTGGCGCCACTGTCAACTCTCCTAAGAAGTGATCATGGCTGCCAGTTCGGTAATGTTTATAATATGAAACGAAAATGTACAACAGTGATACGGTTTCTAGTGGCGCAGTGTTTGTTGGAAATCCATCCTTCCCTTAGAAAGATGTAACTATGTGTTTATACTGAGACAGGCATTTCACCAATACGTTGACAGACACGCGATGGTCAATTGTCAGAGTGATGGTTTATTAAGCAAAGAGTGTACGTAACTACAAGCATGTGACGTAGAGCGTTTGTTACAGAGTGTATTTGTCCCTTGAAATAATATTTTTGATTAGAGAGCACCAACGGAAATTATTAGATATAAAAGTTCATTTTATCATTTTGTTAAGTGTTTTCCATTTTATGTTTTATATTTCATGTCTTGAAATTGTGATCCATAACTTCCAGAAGCATCGAATATAAGTTGTCTACTATTATATATATATAAAGGTGTCCCTGCAACAAGCCATGGAGGCCTGTAGGGTTGTGAGATGTTGAGGTTCCCACATTTTCTAGATAATCGGCGTATAGACGGCGGCAAGGTTGTCAGCCCTACGCGCCCGCCGCCCTTTACCCTCAAGAATATTCCTGGTACTCATTTCTGTTAGAGGCTGAGTCGACCCCAGGTCCATAGTGCGGCTGGAAGGATTAGGTCAATTGAAAAAAATCCAGTGACCTTATCGGGACATGAACCCGCGACCTTCCGGCTTGTAGCATAGTGCCTCAACCAACTACGCTACCGCGTGCCCCACTATATACAATATACGTTTATATAACATAAGCTTAAAGTTGGCGTTATGTTTAGGAATTATGGATTCCCATTTCCTTCTAAGATTCAAATTCCCTTCCTCTTCTCCAGAACCTCTCGGGAAATTAAGACCAAACCCATACGTGTGAACTCCAACTCTCTGAACCAATATTCCGTTCCACTACACGTGAGCGCATACTGCCAATGGGACTACAATTTGCAGCGCCTTTGTAATGGTCGGTTTGCCCGGCCGACCTTCAAAGTTCGCCTCACAGCTACTGCTAGGACTCGTCGTTTCATGTGCACTGCAGTTCCATGGTACATCGGTTCACATATTGTAGCCTGCAGCGGTTCACACACATAGCAGCACTTTATATATCATAGTTCGGGCCCAGTTCTGTAACACCGTAGTTCCATAGTTCGTATGTGGTCCTCTCTTTTAATCTAACAGTCTAGTTCGGATGGTTGGATTTATTAACAGCTTGGTTACAAGTTATCTTAATCACACTTAAATACAAGCCTATTGCTGATTTGCACACTTTCTAATCACCGTTGCACACGGATAGGATTCCCAGTCTTCACTAGTCGTCTCCTGGCAACGGATCTCAGCACAGAAACTAGCACTTCAAATCACTATGAAGTCTTCTCGCTATTTCATCTGCAATCACGCTTGAACCTCAGAATTAAAAATTCTTCTGGACTCACTCCTCCAGCTTACGACTGACTCGTAGCTCGTAACTGCCCCTGAAATAACTGTCACTGTATCCTCTTTTCTTGTAAGCACTCTGCACAGACCCCACGGAAAACACCTTCTCTATTGTTGTTGACGTCACCACTTACGTGGAAGTGTGTTTACCAAGCCATGGTCTAGAAACGGGTTGCATAACCGTTGTTTCACCGCTGCACGGCGAGGACGGCATAGAAAACACAGCCACATGTATTATTGCGAGTTGGACCGTGTTTACAGAACTGTTGCCTGGCAACGCGTTGATCAAATCTGTTACATTACCCACGCCGCGAAGGGAATGCAGCGCGAATAAATCCAGAACAGGAGGTACTCAAGCAAATACCTTTTTAACGAATGGACAGCGACCACAAGGAAAACATTAGAATGTTAATTAATTTTAATCAAGGTCAATTTATTTTAATCAGGAAATATCGCGTTCACACGCGATACGAATTTTTGCATAGAGTGCAATAATTTTATCGTGATAGAAAACACCCGATAATGGCCGTAGCGAGGAAGAAGGGCGACGGAAGTATATATATGTGTGAAAATGACACTTTCAGTGTAGAGATTCTACAGCTCCACTTATGTGATAGATCAATTTATTAGTTCTTGCATGATCCCGTCATTAATAAAGTATGTAGTTCTCCGCAGCCCAGTTATGTAGTACAGTAGTTCTTAAGAAGCGCTCTTGGATGCACATGTTTATGTAAAAGGCTTCATCAGTGACGCGTTTGTTACTTGTCATCTGTCAGATTTTCTTTCAGGCGGGGTCTATGAATGCATTTCTCTGAATTGTGACAGTTGGAACTATAGTCATAAGAAAATCTTTGTAAATAAAAATAAATATAAAATACTGCCTATTTTGAGGGTAATGGTAAAGTTTCGTCGGCTTTATTTTTTAAATGAAAAGTCCCTTTGCTTCTAACAGTCGATTATTTTTATTTGAATTTTTGGACTTAAAATGCCTTTTATTCTGACCTCGTTTGATTTATCTTTCAAATTAATACATTAGAATTCGATAATTTACAGTTATAATTGGAAAGAGCTTCTCCTTATTAACTCATTATGCCTCTGAAAGGACTCCCCGATAGACAACATCTGAGCCACTGCAGTGACCTCACCATGACGTGTTAGGTACTGTAAAGTCCTCAGAAATGTTTAACGACTTGCGCGGATAGCTGTATGAGCGCGGAGCATAATTGGGTTTACTGTGTGAATAATTTAATCTCTAGCATCAGGTCTAGTGAAATTTGTCTTTACTGAAGATGTAGTTTAAACATTGTTGTAAAAGAGTTAAAAATCTGTCCAATTTTCAAAATCTACTTTTATGTTTCGTTTTAATATTACACTCATGGGTCACGAAATTAGTTTCGTCCCTTCAGGTTTACCGGCAAAGTATTGTACGCGTTACTGATTTTCTTCAGTCGTTCCGTGAATCTGAAATTCATTTAATTCCACCAACACCTTAAGCGAAGGGTGCAGTTACCCTAGGTCAGGTAATGGTATTACATGCCTCATACTTTTTATTTCCCTTAAAACCCATTTGACACAACACTCCATTATACTTCTCAGTATCAGGATTTCCAAGAATTTCTTGTATATTTTTGTCATCTTTTATATTTACAAATATTTGAGTATGCCAAGGACCCTGAGAGCTATACCAGCGGTAGCGTAGCTACTGGCAGGGCCTCCCTTGCTGGACAGGTCAAAGGGTAGGCATCACACGAAGAGAGACACCAAAAACCAAAAACTGATGCCGGAAGCAGCGTCATCAGTAGCGACTTGAAGCACAGAGCAAATGATGCTCGAGATGGTTCAAGTTCGTATAGCAACAGGCGTGACCAGAGCGGTTTGAACGGCTGCTGTACTGCGCTGTGGAAAGCAAATGGAAAACTACCACATTATCACTTTTCCTGGATAGTGTTTTTCCAAAAACAGAGATACCATGTATGCGAGATGTTTTCTCTGGAGACAAAACAAACCGGAGGGGCGGATAGAAGTGCCCAAAAGACGTAAGCAGATGCTGGATTACCTTGGGGACAGAGGAGGATATTTTAATTGAAGGAGAAAGCTTGAGATCGCATTAAGTGGAGGAACTGTTCTGGAAGAGACTGTGGACCTGCGTCTGACAGATTACTGATGAATGAAATGAATGAATATTTGCAATCGAGTAATACAATTTTAATTTGAACAAGAGTATTGACGAATTCTCATTCTCTTCCCTAGGAACTCTCTTGGAATCGAGCAAGCCAGTTTAACTGGCAATCTCTGGCCGTTTGTTCTGAAGGTATCTGGACACGTGTCCTTCTTGGCCGTCATCAGCATGTTCTGGTGAATCTCCAAATGACATCTAGGACGATCCTTTTCATGATAATTTTCACATTCTCTTCTTGGACATCGAACAGTGTCAATAAATAACTAAGCAGTCGTCTTTCGGTTTGTGTACGCAGCAAACATCTGATTTCAGATGTATATTGTCTTGACCATATAAACGTTAGATTTGAAATCTTCACAGTGGTGATCCATATCATTATTTTCTGGGATATACCTCCATGTAGGCAGGTTTTTCGATCACGTTTCGGGGGAACGCACTGATTACAATTTTAGCTTACTTTCCCTATTTTGAAAAAAATGAAAATAGACTTATGAAATCACGATCCACATATCAACTTTTGAACACCTCAACTGTTCTCTCTGAAGCTTGGTACGTATATCACGGAACCTGAGCCCATCTCAGCGGAGTACTTTATGATTCCTCCTATCAGTCCTGTGTGTCTGTATGTGTATCACTCTATCGTTGCTAGGCAACGGCTCGGTAAAAACGTTACCTTGGCAATGAGTACACACGCAGCAATAGAAGAATTGTTGGACATGTCGTTTTCTATATGGCTGTGTCGTATCAGAGGAAAGTAGACAATTAAATATTCTGGTTATGATTGAAGTGCAAGCCAGGAGAAGAATCCAGGAAGAAGGAAACATCTTCGACCTAGAAGATAGAAACAGTATTTTCTTCCAAAACTTGGTGTTCTTGTACCAGAGTACATAGCGTCAAATGCTAGGAAATGGTGACCGAGGTGAGAACCCCAGATTCAACTTAATCATGAGTGCTGTTTGCTTGCATATGAATTCAGGTTCTCTCTAGAAAGATGGACTTTGCACACGTTACTGCAACCTCATGAGCTGCTCCTGCAATATCGGCAAGACGCCGAGTGTCTGGTTATGTCAACCACCTTCACGGATCGTTTTCCCCTAGAAGTAACATTTTTTATTGTTCCCAATGGAACAGTTTTCTTTTCTTCGGATACCATGAAATGTGTAAAACACACATATTTAATACCTAAAAGAAGAACGCCTATTTTTATTCATTCGCATATAGAAAATAATTTTTAACATATTGTAGCATGTACCGGGGCACGCGGTATCCTGGCTGGTTGAGGCACTATTGTACAAGCCGGAATGTCGCGGGATCGAATCACGATGAAGTCATTGGATTTTTTCAATTGACCTAATCCTTCCGGCCGTACTATGGTCCTGGGGTCGACTCAGCCTCTAACAGAAGTGATTACAAGGAACCTTCCTGGGGGGGTTAAGGCAGTCGGCGCATAAGACTGACAACCTTTTCGCCATCTATGAGTCGACTGTCTAAAAAATTCTCCTTGGAAAAAGGTGACAGGTAAGAAAGCAATTATTAAGAAGAACATTTTCACATCACAAACCGAACAGGTTTTGCTGGATAACTGGTGTTCGGTTCTTCTGTATTTTTCTCTTTTGCACTACTGTATCCGTACCTACGCGTAGTCTGCCAAACCTATATATAATGGGTATTGGATATCTTTCCCCTTTACTAAATCGGACATAGCGTGAAGCTACTTACTCACTACCATCTACTTCTGAGGTTTAAATTTCATGTAACTTCCCTTTTATTCTCCTTCCGTCTTACGGCATTGGGTTTAGACACAGGCATTTAATTATCTTTTCACGTTTGTTGCTGTATTTATTCTCAATTATCATTCTAGATGGTCATATAGTGATATAATTTGGGTGGGTGGAGGGGTCGCAGTATTGTATCAACAGTGGGGAAAAAATACATATCACTGTAGGAGGGAGTAAAGTCGTTTTTCCTCTCAGAACATAAGCCTGAAAGTTAGGTGTTCGTAAGTTTGGATAATGTGGCTCGGTTTTAGTGCCTCTTCACAGACATGCTTATGAGTGCGAGCCCAGCTTAAAGCCAGACAGAGACCACTAATGATGGCTATTTGCTTTATCATTAGTGATAAGTCCACTACATATATAAGATTTAAGTGGGCAGGAACCACGAGTGTTGAAACAGTTACTGGCCGTGTCCGTGTGAGGATATGAATGCGGTGGGGAGTCGTAACAAGATATGTAGCAGACAGACGGACGTTTCTGTTACCGACCTGCAATTGGTGAATGCAGGGGGCCCTCCTTTTGAAAGATTTGTCTGAAGTTCCATCTGACGCACTGGTGATCCCCCTTCTGGCCCAAGGTATCTTTAATGACGAATTAAGCTGCTCGGATTACAAAGCGTCGAAACATAGGATAATTAATCAATAATTAATATCAAAGAAGGCGGTGGGTAGTAGTTGTGGGCTAGAGTTGCAAAGCCTCCAAAATGCGACTCAGGGTTAGCAACCTTACCGGAACTTCCGGTTACACTGCTCATTGGTTTCGTAACAATGATTCGAAACTTTTACTTTCCCCTTGCCTGATTGCCTCTTTATATATTCGCCTGATACCTCGTGTGTAAAATGGCAGATATGTACGTTACATGTTACGGAATTTTAAGATTGATATGAAGGAACGAATTGGCATGATTTATTCTTAAATTGCTTAAGACATTAATGCTGCTTACTAAAATTTTACTGATAATATGCGCATTTCAGTGTTTTGAAGTATATTTGCTATTGTTTCAAGGCCGCGACTTAAGAGCTGAAAGTGATAGTACATGCTTCCCTCTCTGATCTCAGATACTAACTAATTAGTTCATATGGGCCAGTGTTTAAATCGATATCTTTCGAGCGTAGCCTTGAGAGATTCGAAAGTAATATTTCTCTAAGTTTTGAGTACTTGAAAGTAAGTAAGAGTAAAGTAAAGCTATCCCTGTAACAGGCCGTGAAGACCCGTAGGGTTGTGAGACGTTGAGGCTGCCACATTATCTAGACAATCTACTCAAAGATGGCGGTAAGGTCAGACTTACGCGCTGGCCGCGCTTTACTCCCAAGGAAAGTTATTTAATTACTTCCTGGTACTCATTTCTCTTAGAGGCTGAGTAAACCACAGGGCCTAGTGCCGCTGGAAGGATTAGGTCAATTGAAAAATATCCAATGACCTCATCGGGACTTGAACCTGCGACCTTCTGGCTTGTAACATAGCCGCTCAACAAACTTATATGAAAGACATTAAACGTAAATTTGTATAAACATTTCACTATATTCAGTACCATGTGACGTGTGAAGAGGGTTGTCCTCCTGGGCAGGAGCAGGATTAGGGTACTCCGTTTGCAGGAGGACTACTGCAAGATTTTGTATTCATGACTGGCTCCGTGGAACTGAGTCCTTCTTGAGAAGCCGTCAGTCGCTAAACTACTCAAGAATTTCCCAACATTTTATGAACCCGAATGTTCATTACCGTGTTCACAAGGGTCTTCCACTTTTTCCTATCCTGGACAAAATTAATCCAGCCCCTAACTAAACACTGTATTTTCTAACATCTCTTTTAATATTATTCTTCCACGTACGTATGGGTTTTCCTAGTGGTCCCTTTCCTTCTGCCTTTCCCATCAAAATCCTAGATGTAGTTTTCTTTCCCCCTTACGTGCAGCATCGTCTGTATATTTCAGTCTTCTTGGCTTGATCATTCTAATTGTATTCTGCAAAGATTACAAGTTATGAAACTCCTGATAATGCAGTTTTCTCCAATCTTCTATTATTTCATCCCTCTTCAGTCCAAATATTTTTTCAGCACCCTGTTCTCAGATACCTATATTCTGTGTTCCTTTATACTCATATTAGAACGAAGTGTGGCCTTAAAATATGAAATTTATAACATTTATTTGGAATGCAAGGTAAGAGAGGGAAAGAACATTTGTATTAGCATCGAATTAATCATTACAAATTATTACAAATACAAATATATTACAAATATACTGTCAGGTTTCTTCGCCATAAATTTGTTTTTCAAATAGTATTAAAACCATTTATAAGTGTTTTGTTTCTATTATTATTATTATTATTATTATTATTAGTAGTAGTAGTAGTAGTAGTAGTATTATCATTATATTTGTTTCTTGTTATTTTAATGGCACTTATTTGTAATTAGCCAATGGGCTGTCCAGTAAGCAGATAGATATAGAATTTAATAGCAATTTTTATTTATATAGATTTAAGTTTTCTAGTGTCACTAATAGAACTGAAGAACACGGATTTGAATTATCTAATATCTGAAGTCAACAGCCGGGTACACCCAGAGGGACCAAGCAAGGGGCGTGGATACTCGTAAAATAGGAACAGAGATCATAAAATGGAAGGAACGACTTGGCCCGAAAACCACTCTCTGACTTCAAGGAAATATTAAAAAATGCATAAACTTCCTGCAAACCAGGAGAACAGAGCTGAGTGTAACAACAAGGAGATACGAATTTTCTTTATCCTGCTAAAGGGAAATGTTAATGGATTATCTATACAGTTGGATGTTTACTTGTATCATTATAATTATTGTTACTTGCAATTGTATTATTAATAAGTCTTGAGTTCGTAAATGCTTCAAAACAGGACGCTCAAGAAAATATGTGAATCTGTGATGGATAAGGAAGTCAGAAGTTGAACTTCTTAGACTAATTTTCGCGTTTGGCAAACTGTTTTATATATTTCAGTGTGTGTATTGGGAACGGCATACAGCTGAATAGGAGGCTCTCTCTCTCTCTATGCTGTTGCTCCCACTTCTTAATACTAAGACAATCGGTAGGACTTCCTACCGCGGCGGCCCGGGTTCTTTCCCGGCTCTGGTCAAGTGGGATTTGTGGTAGTCAGATTGGCGCTGGGGCGGGTTTTCTCCGAGTACTTTGATTTCCCTTACCAATCTTCATTCCACCAAATTCTCCATCATCATAATCACCCGGGGCAGGTACAATAGGCCAATCAGTGGCCGCCGATCCGAGTGGATCCAGCTGGACTCCACCCCCCACTAAAGCGAAAAATCGGTAGGACTCCTTGGACGGCAGACCAACCCGTCGCAAGATCGCTACATACACAAACACAGAATCAACACAGACAGATATCCATACCTTGAGTTGGAATCGAAACCACGGTCCCAGCGTTCTAGTGAGCGAAGACAGTGCATGCCTTAGACCGCTCGGCTACCGTGACCGGCAATTAAGAGGATACAGTTCAGTAAATAACTGATTGGGACACAAGCGTGAGTGCGAGTATGCCATGTGGTTAGTAAATTGCTCGGTATACTGATACACACGTCCCGTAATTTAAGTATTTTCTTCATAAACAGATAGACGTGTCCAGTTATTTATTACATTTATTTATATTCTGATACGCATATCAAATCATTTAATAAGTCGATTGCTATACCATTACACGTGCCCAATCATTATTAAATCAGTTACTATATTTATACTACTCGTCCTAATCATTTATTGAACTGTATCCCCCTAATTAGGTGCTGCGTTGGCGGTCACAACGTCCACCTTAAAGTTCTTATACAGCGAGGAACTTCTTGACATACACAGCTCTCCTGGTGTTGTTAGGGCAATGAAACCTGGGCTATAGGAGTGGGAGGAGCTTGTAGCTGAGGTGGCTGTTACGGTACAGGTTGAGAGGACTGGAGATGTACAATTAACTCAGGGTCGTGTCCAGTGATAGACTTGTTTAATGTCGGTATTTACTGTTATTATTAGTAGCAGCAGCAGCAGTAGTACTACTAGTACAGTGGTAACCTCATCGAGGAGCCCCGTTTAACGGTAGAGAGGAGATTTCAATGCCCCAATGACCCGGAGAGCTATGAGTTTCTAGTAACGCCACTCATGCCAGAGATGTCAAAAGTTAGAGGCCAGACAAATTATAGTTCCTGGTATCCAGGATGTGGTTTGGGGGTTGATACAGCACGTGACTGCACTTTACAGTTCATGCACATAGAATTCACAACCACGTCATCACTAGCCGTTGCTTTGTAGCGGCTTCAAACGGCGGACCTTTCCATGTTATGGGGTTCCCAAACTACCCCAGTGCCTTAGCTACCTGCTTCCCACAGCAACAGGTAACAACGACTGAACCGCAGCGGTCTCCTAACTTACTAACTCAATCACTCACAAACCGACACAACTCAACTCAACTGACTCTCACTCAATATCTGTTCTTCTTATAACATCTCAGCAAGGACCGCACAGAAAACACAATTCTCCTGTTGCTGTCTACGCGCCGTTATCTAGTTGTTTGTTTCGAGGTCGTTGCCTAAAGACGTGTCCACATGCCACATTATGTTTAAAACCATATATGTTTAGAGTTTTGTACAGATTTTTATAAACATTCGCCGTAATATGAGGACTTTGAACTTAGTGTTTTCCTCCCGATGATGATGTCGTTGTGGTCGAAGCATAAGTATTTGATGTTTTAGCATAAGTTCGTGTGACAGCTAATCTCACAGTTCGACGGCAAGTAACGTTTCGGTCCCATAGAAGGAGAGAAACTTGTGAACTAAATAAACATTTCTATGTTCCAGGGGGAATCCCAACATGGAATTCCCATCGTCGTCATGACCAGGGCCCGGATTTTGATGACCTGAAAATATATAAAGAAAAAAAAACCGAAAAAATCCAGAAGGCTGACCTAAAGGAGAAAGAGAAAGAACACTTTGCTTCCGTATTATTCACATTTCAGAAAACATATGAAGAAAAGTTCCCTAAAATGGCCCAAAATGACAATAAATACCCTTAAAAGTCCAAAAATTTACCAAAAAATTACCCCCCAAAAGAAAAACATGACCTTAAACCAAAAAAATACAAAAAATTACCTATAAAATTTACATTTCTGTAACCAGCAGCTCACATCCGAGATTTATATATTTAAGAGCATCGCATAGGATAGAAGGAAAAAAAGATGACATGTCATCAAAATCCGGGCCCTTGTCATCACAGTTATCACCATTTTTTGTTTTGAAACGGTTTGTATTGATGTATTAACCCTGTGTATAAGTAACTGTTTGAACACGAGTGTGTGGTGACGTATTCTGACTTCTGATATTTGAACTGCATGTGACAGAACAGCGAGTTCTTATGATAAATTTAATTACTCTTGGAAGAAGGTAAACTTTAATTAACGAACCCATAATTTTTTGCAGTCACTAAACTTCAGGTTAACTAAAAGTTAAATGTTTTGATGTAAAATTATAAATAAACGTGAAAAAATGCAATAAACCCGTAAGGAAATACATTTTCTATTACGTAGCGATATACTTTTATCGCTTCTTAAGAAGTTTCAAATCATGACGTCGTAATGGTGTAAACCTCACACACATTTCAATCCGCGCCACGCAATAACCAGGCGATAAGGACGTGTTTGGGCGTTTATTTTACCTTAGCTCTGTTTTGCATTGAGATCCTGACATTAAACTGGCCGATTCTGCATGTATAGCTGTTTGCGGTGTAGGTTTATCGTCTTCCCATTTCTGTGCGTTGTTGTAAAACCAAGTTCAAAAGGACTTTCCCTTCTGTGAATGAAAGGTGTTGTACGAGGTAACAAACACATACTCGTATTTTTCTCGCTTAAGTCTATGATACTGTGCAACGCAATGTTCACGGCGTTTGCATGATCATGTGTCTTAAGAGTTGTAATTGAAATCACAAAAGAAAGATTGGAACGTGTTTAAAATAATTTAAAACAGTTTCATACAAGAAGTGACTCTCTTATTGAGGAATTGAAACAAACGAGAAAGAAACGAGGAAAAAAAAATAGGTGATATGAATGGAAAAAATCGGACTCGGGACCCAAATTAAATTAATGTTACAGGGCAAGAATTTTGAGAACAGGTCTGGTGAAAAGTTCATAATTAAGCTCAGCTCACGCACTGAGAATGACTAAGGTCAAGTTCGTAATGCAAACTTTAAAGTATAATGCAGAAGGAAGGCGTCACTTAATAAGATCAAGAAATAAATGGTAGAACATGTTATAGTAATTGCCCCATGTCTTAAGAAGTAAAAAGGCACCACTTAGGTTTACACACCCATGGCTTCTACGTTATTAAGAATCAGTTTGGCCAACGCTGACTTGTGATGAATTAAAAAACGGGGCCCAGCTTGTCCATATTGCTGTTCGTATTATAGCGTGTAGGCCCGTTACTGGGTAACGACTTCGAAAGAAACAAATAATATCTGCTGATAGGGAATAAATTCTTAATAGGCAAATAAATATACGCAACCGTTACTGTGTCGCAAGCAAACACGTTCCCACAACAATGAACGGTGTTTTATACGCGGTCCGAACCGAGATTTTATAACAAAGCCTAGTTTAAAAGTTAATTCAGTTGTATCAGAGTGAGCTGGCAGAGAGTTTTAAGTGAACCTATGAAGAGAAGTCTTAGTTGGTGCAGTTGAAGAATCCCCACTGTTAGAAACCGTTACCAGGAAAACGACTATTGAAATGAGCCTGAGAATATTTACTTTGTGCTGTATCTATTTGTAAAATGTGGAGATCAGCGATGGCGCTGTAGTTAAGTGTAGTCACAAGTCGTGTATATAAGTGGTCAATAAATCCAATCTCCCAACCGAAATCCCATCAAGAGTCACCCAAAATCGTGGCGGTGTAATACAAACTCCTGTCTTTGAAGAGTTCTGTTTTCTGGGATATGTAGCCATGAACTCCGGTATATGCCTCAAGTTCCGCTTTGAGAAACTTCGATTCTACACAATGTCTCTGAGCTGACAATGTTTGCTCTGTACACACAGCGCGCCCCACTAATGCCTTATCTCTGTGGTTTCCAAACAGAGGGATGCGAACTCATACAGGACTCGAAGGGGGTCAGTACAGAATAATTTATTGGAATTATTCCTGCTTGAAGCAAATGAATTCTCTGTAATTACACTGAAATCTTGAATCTTATGAGGAAAATAGAAAAAATTTAAGGCTTGTGGGGTTGAGTAAATATTGATGCTTATAATTTTACTAGTATTTGTAGTTTTGGCTGGGTAGACTGGACTGTAGTAGGGCTTCGGATCATAAGCGTTTGTTTCTGTGTGTTTTTGAAATACTTGCTTTAGAAATCCAGCATAATATTTTCGGAGATGATTGTTGCATGGAATCATAAGGAATAGGAGACCAGGTATTATAAATAAATATGTTATATTTGAGAGACAGGTATTTCATGCTGACGGGACCGGGCCGTAATCTCTTTCCCTCGTTTCACAGTTGGCCATGGGCGAATACATTTACTAACTAATTCCACGGAGCTGATCCCTTCTCGAGAAGCCGCCAGTCGCTCAGAAACTCAGCAGTTTCCCAATATCTTATGGAACCCGAAGGTTCATTACCGTGTTCACGAGAGCCTTTCACTGGCCCCTAAACTGAGCCAGAGGAACCCAATTCATACCTTCCCATCCAGTCTCTCTAAGATAAATTTTATTATTATCCTCCCATTTGCGTCTAGGTCTTCTTAGTGTTCTTTTCTGTCTGCCTTTCCCGCCAGAGTCCTATTATGCCCATGCGTGCTACATTACCTGCCGTTTCCATCTTCCTTGACTTGATCACTATAATTATACTTGACAAAGAGTACAAGTTATGAAGCTCCTCATTATGCAGCTTCCTTCAACCTCCTCTCACTTCATCCCTCTTCGGTCCAAATATTCTCCTCAACACCCTGTTCTCAAACACCCTCAGTCTATGTTCCTCCCTTAATATCAGACCAAAATTTCACACCCATACAGAATTCTAATTCGTATGTTTTTAGACAGCAGGCGACAAGACAAAAGGTTCTGGATTGAATAGTCACAAACATTCCTCGAGTTCAGTTTCCCCTTAATTTATTCCTGAAACAAATTTTGATTTGTTACTGTCGTTCCCAAATATTTGAACTGTGCCACATTTTCAAAATATTGTGACGTAGTGCGCTATGGACAGTTTCTCTGTCCCTTTTTATGATATTTATGTTGCCTTTCAGTGGATTTGGATCATCTCCACTGGGAAGAACAAGGCGTAGGCGGGTGAACAATATTAAAATGGATCTTAGAGAGATAGGATGGGATGGATTGGATTGCTCTGGCTCAGGATAGGGACCAGTGGAGGAGTCTTGTGTACACGGTAATGAACCTTCGGGTTCTATAAAATGCTGGTAACTTCTTGAGTAGCTACAAATTTGTCTTCTCATAAAGAAGGGCTCAGGTCCCTAAGTAAGTAAGTNACGGGGCCCAGCTTGTCCATATTGCTGTTCGTATTATAGCGTGTAGGCCCGTTACTGGGTAACGACTTCGAAAGAAACAAATAATATCTGCTGATAGGGAATAAATTCTTAATAGGCAAATAAATATACGCAACCGTTACTGTGTCGCAAGCAAACACGTTCCCACAACAATGAACGGTGTTTTATACGCGGTCCGAACCGAGATTTTATAACAAAGCCTAGTTTAAAAGTTAATTCAGTTGTATCAGAGTGAGCTGGCAGAGAGTTTTAAGTGAACCTATGAAGAGAAGTCTTAGTTGGTGCAGTTGAAGAATCCCCACTGTTAGAAACCGTTACCAGGAAAACGACTATTGAAATGAGCCTGAGAATATTTACTTTGTGCTGTATCTATTTGTAAAATGTGGAGATCAGCGATGGCGCTGTAGTTAAGTGTAGTCACAAGTCGTGTATATAAGTGGTCAATAAATCCAATCTCCCAACCGAAATCCCATCAAGAGTCACCCAAAATCGTGGCGGTGTAATACAAACTCCTGTCTTTGAAGAGTTCTGTTTTCTGGGATATGTAGCCATGAACTCCGGTATATGCCTCAAGTTCCGCTTTGAGAAACTTCGATTCTACACAATGTCTCTGAGCTGACAATGTTTGCTCTGTACACACAGCGCGCCCCACTAATGCCTTATCTCTGTGGTTTCCAAACAGAGGGATGCGAACTCATACAGGACTCGAAGGGGGTCAGTACAGAATAATTTATTGGAATTATTCCTGCTTGAAGCAAATGAATTCTCTGTAATTACACTGAAATCTTGAATCTTATGAGGAAAATAGAAAAAATTTAAGGCTTGTGGGGTTGAGTAAATATTGATGCATATAATTTTACTAGTATTTGTAGTTTTGGCTGGGTAGACTGGACTGTAGTAGGGCTTCGGATCATAAGCGTTTGTTTCTGTGTGTTTTTGAAATACTTGCTTTAGAAATCCAGCATAATATTTTCGGAGATGATTGTTGCATGGAATCATAAGGAATAGGAGACCAGGTATTATAAATAAATATGTTATATTTGAGAGACAGGTATTTCATGCTGACGGGACCGGGCCGTAATCTCTTTCCCTCGTTTCACAGTTGGCCATGGGCGAATACATTTACTAACTAATTCCACGGAGCTGATCCCTTCTCGAGAAGCCGCCAGTCGCTCAGAAACTCAGCAATTTCCCAATATCTTATGGAACCCGAAGGTTCATTACCGTGTTCACGAGAGCCTTTCACTGGCCCCTAAACTGAGCCAGAGGAACCCAATTCATACCTTCCCATCCAGTCTCTCTAAGATAAATTTTATTATTATCCTCCCATTTGCGTCTAGGTCTTCTTAGTGTTCTTTTCTGTCTGCCTTTCCCGCCAGAGTCCTATTATGCCCATGCGTGCTACATTACCTGCCGTTTCCATCTTCCTTGACTTGATCACTATAATTATACTTGACAAAGAGTACAAGTTATGAAGCTCCTCATTATGCAGCTTCCTTCAACCTCCTCTCACTTCATCCCTCTTCGGTCCAAATATTCTCCTCAACACCCTGTTCTCAAACACCCTCAGTCTATGTTCCTCCCTTAATATCAGACCAAAATTTCACACCCATACAGAATTCTAATTCGTATGTTTTTAGACAGCAGGCGACAAGACAAAAGGTTCTGGATTGAATAGTCACAAACATTCCTCGAGTTCAGTTTCCCCTTAATTTATTCCTGAAACAAATTTTGATTTTTACTGTCGTTCCCAAATATTTTAACTGTGCCACATTTTCAAAATATTGTGACGTAGTGCGCTATGGACAGTTTCTCTGTCCCTTTTTATGATATTTATGTTGCCTTTCAGTGGATTTGGATCATCTCCACTGGGAAGAACAAGGCGTAGGCGGGTGAACAATATTAAAATGGATCTTAGAGAGATAGGATGGGATGGATTGGATTGCTCTGGCTCAGGATAGGGACCAGTGGAGGAGTCTTGTGTACACGGTAATGAACCTTCGGGTTCTATAAAATGCTGGTAACTTCTTGAGTAGCTACAAATTTGTCTTCTCATAAAGAAGGGCTCAGGTCCCTAAGTAAGTAAGTAAGTAAGTAAGTAAGTACTCTGTACAAGTAAATATATCGGTAAAAGTTCATAGAATCTTAGCAAATCTTTCTTCAGCTTTATGTCTTACTTTCGAAGAATGTTATTGTAAGATTATCGAGAAGTTCATGCAATTTGTATGCCAACGTGAGCCCGAACATAAAATGGTCATCATTCCCAGGTACCTTCGAATACATATCAAATTTGGGCTTTCTTCTTATTTCTGAAGAAGCATTCAGGAATAAAAACAGGTAGTGGCTCTAGTAAAATAACTCGTATATAAGGGTTTGCACTCTTCGAAATTAAATTTCCGCTTGTTGCAGTAGTGATGACATTTCCCCTCCCCCCTGTAACTCACCCCAGTACCCAGTAAGGCTCTTTTCTTCAACGTTTCCAGCAGTGTTTCCTCCCTTATACCTCCAGCTCCTTTACTTTAATACGGCTTGAAAAAAAAATAATATAAGCGTCACTTGAGCTACTGTATTTTGAGCCCACGAACAACAAGCATCGAACGTGGCCATCAAGGCTCCATTGAAGAGAGTGAGGAGAGGAGAATATAATGAGAGAGAAGCAGTAGAATTGAAAAAAATCAAGTTCTAGCAGGCAGTAATATATTAAAGGTTGTCAGGTAAGATTACGTCTTTCCATGAAAAATCTTTCTTTTTTTCAGATCGGCTCTCCAGTGGTCACGACACTGGCCACGGCAGAACGTGACTATCGATGTAAGCTTCAGATAAAATCTCAGTGCAGTTGATGTAATTATGCCGGTCAGGGTACGCTCTACATTAAATGAAACTTGTACATGGAAGCCCTGTTGCTCAAACCCTCGTTCGCGTATTGTATCCACTCCGTTGGAGAGACGAGGAAAATCTCTTTTATTGGACATCTGTATACTTTCGCCATGCTGAATCAATTATCCTGGTTAGAAATCACAAATATTGTTTGGTCCAATGAGTATATCAGCGAGTTTTTGCTGCGTCTTTAACTTTTTAATTATTGTAGCGTGTAGATCCGCGAACAATGCCCATTGCTGGGCGACAGATTCCTGATAAGCGGTAACTGAACGGTAGCATTTGAACATAAATGGAAGGATGGTGTTTTCTGTGCGGTAAGTGCCAAGATATAAACGGCACTGTTTGGCGCAACCGGCTCATTTGTAAGACAGAGAGTTGTAAAATAGTCAGTTGTAGAGGAGTCTACGAAGAGAAGGCATAGTCGGTGCAGTTGAGAGCCAGCGGGAAACAAATGAGCGCACGGAAACTAAATAATCTCCACTGTTAGGAACCGTTACCAAGAAACGACTGATGAAGACAGAAGACCTAGAAGGCTTAGCGTGTGCTGTCCTGATCTGTAAAGTGTGGAGGTCAGTGATGGCGCTATAATTAAGTGCATTCACAAGTCGTGTGGTAAAGTGTTAAATAAATACAATCTCCAAACCGATCCCCTTCAATAATCATGCTCTAACACGGAACAATATATACCCCAATTCCATTGGGTCGCTTAGAAAAACCTAACCTCAATCACTGGGCAACCCATGTCAAATTCACGACAGCTGTTTCATTGCCTGAGACCAGGCTATATCGAAGAGAGATAACATGAAACATAGTAAGACATTGCTCTTTTTAATTTCGGTTCCTATTTTAACGTGAATAGCTAGGCAACGGCTCGATAAACATCTCGCGTAAGCGCACTCATCAATAGGACGAATGTTTATAGCCTGTTGCTAGGCAACACGCAGCGCGGCAATGTACTAGCGAGATAGTTATCACGTTAGTGGCTTTCTATGGGGTGCGTGGCGCCACCTTTGCTATGCAATGGTTCGGTAAAGACGTTACAACAATAGAGGCTGTTTTCTGTGTAGTCCCTGATGCGGCTGTATAACGAGATTCCAATTTTTTTCAGTTTTCTTACGTCAGAGAGGGCGCCCGACAATAACAAGACCGTAACTGTCAAACAGTAATTAATGTCTGGTCATAAGCCCCAGATTTGGTTCGACACCAAGACTAACTGACTGACCCGTCAGTCGCAATGTGACTTAGCCTTTGGAGAATCCAGGAGGGTTCCGCAGGTGAGAGTACAAGGACAGGAATGGATCGGGAATTGTGAAGATTGAGTGCAGATTGGAACCAGAAGTACAGAAGGATACAGGATGTCGGCCTGTGAGGACTTCATTTATGTGTAGTACAAATGAGACTTACAGTTTCTATGCTGAAACCCGTTGCCAGGAGATGGCAAGTGAAGACTGGAAATCTTAGTGCGTGTGTGTGTGTGTGTGTGTGTGTGTGTGCAGTGATGAATTAGAAAATGTGTAAATCGGCGATAGCAGTCGGTGGAATAAGAATTGGCAGAGGAAACCAAAGTACTTGGATAAAACCTTCCCCAGTGCCACTTTGTCCACCACAAATCCCACGTAATCTAACCTGGGCTCGAAGCCGGCAACTAACCGCCTGAGCCATGGCACAACCATTATCTATTCGGTTTACTTATCGGGCTATCCCCGCTTATAGAAATGACACGATGATTATGAATTGTGGAGCAGTAAAGGAAATTTTGTGTCCTGTTTCTAGGCACTGTCATGACTTGTGTCTGATAATCGGTCTTGTCCGGCTTGGTGTTTGCAAGGTCTCGACTGCGGGGCTACCTCTGCTTGCTGGATATCATGATTGGGTCTCTTTTGTGTATTTCTTAAGTTTCTGCACGAAATTACTGGAAGAGTATATTAAAATAGGCCACGATCCCTCATTCTACATCATTTTCTTTCGATCATTCACAAGTCATCCTTCCATTCCGTCCTACATAATATTTACAGATGATTGGAGTCGTTAAAATCCATCATTTTCCTGATTAAAGTGCGAATAATCACTATAATAGAAAGGTAAAGCTATCCCTGTAACATGCCGTGGAGGCCCGTAGGGTTGTGAGACATCGAGGCTTCCACGTTTTCTATATAATCGGCTCACGGGTGGCGGTAACGTGAACCCTAAGCGCCAGCCACTCTTTAGCCCCAGAAAGTTTCCTGCTACTCATTTCTGTTAGAGGCTGAGTCGACCCCAGGGCCATAGTGCGGCGGAAGGATCATGGGGAATCGAGCCTTCCTACTTCCGGTTTATGGCATAGTGCAACCACTGTAATAAACCATTTAAAGTGAATAGTCTTTTATATGAGATTCGAAAAGTTCGACCTCTTCAGCTCGATGCAATTTGAAAGCACGGTACTGAAACGTAAAAGGATAGCTTTTCTTTGAAATGAAACATTAAATTTGAGATACCTTATAATTGGCAAGGTTCTGAAGCCGAGCAGATATAAGAGCTCATATCAAGAAGATTTCACATCCAGATGACCTGTGTCGTGCAGTGAATGACTAGTGATGTTCTCTAATTCTGAGCACGAACGCAATTCTCAACGAACTCTTCTGGTGAACATTATACATTTCACACTGTGATGGCCCTGAATGCCCATTGGAAATCAATTCCATTGTCAACCTGCTGAATGTGTTGCCGGGGTCACTGGTAGTTAGGGGTTGGACATCCTATTGGTAAAATGTCATTCAGAAACTGTTGAAAGTCAAAATAAACGGACGGTTGCCATTTCCTCCGCTTGTCACGGGTGTCGAAACTCGTATTCCTACTGTAGATCGGGCACGGTGTATGTTTTCATGTTGTTGACGTCAAGGCTTGTAAACTGAGAAACATTTCTGTAAGCTTCATGCGAATACACAAACAAGAACGAATCAGTACACAAGAGTGACAGAAACAAAACCTAACTTCTTTAATACTTTATTATCAACTTCATGGCCAAAAATTTATTGCTGAATTGACTTCGAGGATTACAGATACAGAAACAACGCTCAATTTTATTAATTATTGACATTTCTTGAAAAAATTCATATTAATATTCCTCAATAAATGTGAAGGAGCTTATTATGAAAAATGCATTACTTTTTTACATTACCGCTGTCTGCTTGCAGTTTGTATTTACCACTGTTGATGCTGGGATCTGTTAATGCATTTTTAATACAATGAGTAGTGGCTGCAATGTAAATATCATACAACTTAATCGAACTTACATCAACGACAAGCGAAAATACAACAGAACACGATAAGTTCTTTAATTGTAACGCAATGAAAATACTAACCAATTGACTCCATGGATCTTACCCTGTAACTGATCTGACAGGCAATACATTAGGTGATCAGCAAAAAGCTCTTTTTATGATGTGTTAGGTATGTACGGCATTAGGGTTTGGTGAGGAGAATGGGGAATGTAAAATAGGGTATTTACTTGGGCCCTTAGAGATGTTTTTAGCAATTTGTCCTCTTCCCCTGGTGTGTTGTAGCTACTCGCCTCACCGGTAGAATAGTCCGCCTGTCTCACGGCTGGTTTGAGTGGCAGTAGATCGGGAACTGAAGACAGGTTTAACAGAATGAAGTACGACTTACTTGATATACATTTGTTTTTTATGTATTTGCTGTCTCAGACTAACATTTATTCATTTTGCTAGTACAAGACGATGTTCGAATTGTTAAAGAAGAGGTATACGTTGATTTGGAATACAAAAGTTATGATTCTAAATCAATGGCGATTGTTTCGAAAGCTTGAAGACTGTTTCCCTCTTTCTGTGCACGGTGGATCACTTGACCCTACGCTGACCTGTCCCACTCACTGCCTAACACTCGAATGACTCAGAACTTTTCCCCATTGCTTACTTTATTCTACATCAATATATATAATCCCACGTCAATCAAACTAAAACCGCTTCCTATTTGGTTACACACAGCGGCTGGATTGGCAAACCACTTGTAATCCAGTCACTGCGGTCCTCCAGTTCTCAATTATAGAAACAGACATGACCTGCAAGTCCACATTCGGACACATGTATTTCATACACCTGCAAAACATTTGAACCTGCTTACCGTAGCCATAAATTTAGGGTCCCTTAATCCATGTAACCACCATTTGGAACTTCAGAAGGCATCCTTACGTGCCTACTGCTGCTGGTATCTTGTAATCAGGCCTTCCTCCACTTTGATTCTTCTGTTTGTTAGAACAGCGCGGACCCCTTTCTGTGCCTGCTACGTACCTCAAGAAGCTGCAGCTCTCATAGACGTATCTGAACAGTTGTGTGCCTGGCAGTAAGAAAATTAGTTTAAAAAAGGGAACTAAACTATCCCTGTAACAGACCTTGGAGGCCCATAGGTTTGTGAGACGTCCAGGCTCCCACATTTTCCAGATAATCAGCTCACAGATGGCGGGGAGGTTGTCAGCCTTACGCTCCGGTCGCTCTTTACCCCTAGGAAGATTCCTGGTAGTAATTTCTGTTAGAAGCTGAGTTGACCCTAGGACCATAGTGCGGATGGAAGTATTAGGTAAATTGAAGAAATCCAAAGACCTCATGGGGAATCGAATCCGCGACCTTCTGACTTATAGCATAGTGCGTAAACCAAATGCGCTACCGCGTGTCCAAATTAAATAAAGACCTAACTGAAATTGTATACGCTGCATACGGATTTAACTGACACAACCGCAAAGAAAAGTAAATTTGTTACGAAATATCTTTATAGCGTGCATCCTGCTGTGTGTCTCAACCATGTATAGTCACTTGAACAGACCCGGGCTCGAACCCAGGCCGCCGCGGTGGGAAGCCAGTGTCTAACCGCTTGAGCTATGGCGCGGCCTAATACATTAGCAAGTACCAACTCTATAAATTTTGTAGCGGATGTCAGACGAGTAATTAAGGATGTGGAGGAAGACAATAGAGCCTTATTTGTAGGCATTATCCCAATATTATCTTGGAGAGAGCAAGGAAAACTACAAAAAATATCAGTCGTGGTAATCGATTTTGTAGGCTAGACTCGAATTTGGAACCTCACGAATACAGGCAAATAAATTTAACTTTATAATAATTTTCATTCTAATCCTAGTCACTGCTGTGAAAACCTCAGAGTTAATAAAGCGTGGATTCATATCTCAATTCCCCCATATCTGTGGAAACCTCAAGTCAAAAAAGAATAGTAACTTTCGAATTTAATTTCACACTTTGAATCGAGCTCACTTTATTTCAGAAAATCTTATATGAGAACGTGAGGACCAATAGTCTGAATATGAATACTTAACATGTATCCATGCCCGTTTTGTAGCTGTATAAACCGATATAATATTCTTGAAAGCACAAATAAAATGGGCTGAATGAACATCTGGTCTCTCCCTTGGGTTTAGTGGTTGTCGTCCGTAGTCATTGTTTATTTCATTCCTCTATAAACGTGGCTTTCAGTGGCGTGTCGCCAAATATGTTTTCCTGTGGCGTGCCGAAAATGTGGCTTTCAGTTGCGTGTGGTATCTTATCGATATAGTAAATATTTCCTCATTAATTGGTCTCCTGCAGGGGGATCCGCCACTGAAATGTTACTTTCGTTTTCTGTTTCCCGCAAAGTCACTAACCGTTCCGAACGTGCAGTTGTGACGTCACAGTTACAGCACGGCGGGCGTGTGGGTGGGCGAGCGCTTTGTTTGCGAGATGTTTGGAAGCTGACCTGGTTGTTAAAATTATTTATCTGCTTACTGTGTGCGCTGCAGCATGCACAGATATTAAAAAAAAAAAAAGAACTGAAAATTTTAAAAAGTTTTTTGCTTGCAGGAGAACTGTGTTTCGACATGTACAACGCCATCAGTGCACATGTTCACAAAATCATGACATAATAATATGGGTCTGTTTCTTTTTGCCTGGCTCACAATTGTGCATGTTTAGTTAACATCTGTATCCCTGTTTACTAAAACTTGCAACACGGTGTCTGAAAATATTTATTACCCTATAATTTAACTGTGTTTTTTAGCGGTTGATTGTTAAACATCTCTGCACCTTCTCATTATTTCGCTTGCTTCTATTTTATTAGCTAAATTCAGTTATATTTTTATTATAAGCAAAGTGTGGCTAAGAGGCCATAGCGTAGTTAGTTGAGGCACTGTGCTACAAAGGATAAGGTCGCGGGTTCGATTCACAACGAGATCATTGGTTTTTGAGTTGATTTCATCCTTCCAGCCGCACTATAGCCCTGGGTGCGACTCAGCCTCTAACAGAAATGAGTACCAGGAATCTTCTTATGGGTAAAAGACGACCGGCGCGTAAGGCTGACAATCTCATCATCATCTTTGAACCGATTGTCTACAAAGTGTGGGAGCCTCGACGTCTCACAAACCTATGGACCGCCATGTCCTGTTACATGGATAGCTTTACCTTCGTCCTTTCACGGATTAGGTCCTCTTGGCTGTTTCTATTCAGAACCATCTTAAAAGTATGAATCTTACACACAGTAGGTACGACTGCTTGGGCGGGGTAAGGCCGCTACCTACACAGGACAACACAAACATAGAAAGAACGCAGACAGACATCGATGACCATAATGGGATTCAAACTCATGATATCAGTGTTCAAGCAAGCTATGACATTTCGTGCTTTAGACCGTACGGATGGACGAATTGACTTGAATTATGTACGTCTGTTCCTTTCACAGAATACATAGAGCAAGATGGCCCAATCTGTAACGTTTCTGACTTCTGTACGTGAGGTGCCTGATTTGGACCTCAGCCGGGGCGTAAATTGCCCAGAGTGAGGATTTTCGTGGTTTTCCTTAAACCCTCTATGTAAATGCAGAAATAGCAAATCTACGATTTGAGGACCATGACCGCTAGATTCCACACCGATTTCCATTCATTGTACACCTTAAAATTAATTTTTTTAATTCGCTTAGTTGGGGGTTGAGTCCAACTGGGTCCACTCGGCACGGCGGCCACTGGCCTCTTGTAGCCTTCCCCGGGTGATTATGATGATGGAGAATTTGGTGGAATGAAGATTGACAAGGGTAACCGAAGTACTCGGAGAAGACCTACCCCAGTGCCACTTTGTTGACCACTAATCCCACTTGACCAGACCCGGGATCGAACCGGGGCTGCCGCGTTGGGAAGCCGGGGAGTAACCGCTTGAGCTATGGCGCGGCCTGAAGATGGGTTTGTCTCTTATGAATAAGCTTGGCCTTTCATGAAGTGAACTACTGGGGCCAAGGTCACTCACTGTTATGTAGACTCCACAGAAAACACGGACGTGTACTGTTTTCTCGTATTGTTGTAGGTTTTACTTAGGAACGGGCTGTTTACCCGCGTGAAGGTGTTTATCGAGACGATGCCTAGCAATGGTTCTATACGTCACAATATCAAATCCCACAAATTAAAATTATTATTGTCTAAATATAAGAACCAAATGTTGAAGCATATCTTTGTTTTAGGAACAACTTTGTCTAACATGGCAGTAAGCGACAGACAGGCGAATTGTGGGGAGGTATTACCGGAATGCCCATTTTTATGCCCCCAGACTCTGCGCCTGACTGCAGACTGGACGGATTACTGTGTGCGGTAACTCCGTGCGTTATAAAGTCCCCGACCTGGAATAAACCGAGGCGTGCATATAAAGACAGCACTGCAGTGTAAAATGCGTTACTTCGAGACGTGGTTTCGAGATAAACCCAAGGAAATCCCTTAAACTTTGCGTCCAAGAAATACTAAATGTAGGCTGTATGTCGCAGAATGTCTACGTCAGAGGAAACTGGCACATAAGATATTTTGCAAACATTACAAAGATGTTAAGAAGAAAAAATTGTGCAGAACTTCATTTTTCAGCCCCGCCGAAATTTGTATGATGTTATGAGTTATTAATTTTGCAAGGGAGGTAACAGGCCAGTCCCGACCTGATAAGTGAATGTTGTAAGGATCAAAAAATTGTTTCATTGTACTCCTTTTAAATCATTTAAGCCACTTGACCAGACCCGGGATCGAACCCGCGCCGCCGTGGTGGGAAGCCAGCGACTAACCGCTTGAGCTATGGCGCAGCGTATAAAAGATTGTATATATCAATATTTCCTATTCTGATCGGTTTCCGAGATAGAGCAATTTCCAACGTGGAGCTCCAAAACTGCTTATAAGAAAGAGATGTAACTTACTGTTTCTAATACCGGTATTTATTGTTCAAGTGACTAAGTAGGATTTTTATTTCCTTGGCACTACAGCCCCAGTGGGCCTAGGCCTACCTCCATGAACTTCTCCGTTCACTTCGGTTTTTCTAGATCTTACACATACGGTAGGACTCCTTGGGCGGGTGATCAGCTCGTCGAAAGGCCTCTACCTGTACACAAAGACAGAAAAACGCACACAAACATCCATGCCCTGAGTGGGATTCGAACCCACGATCCCGGCTTCCGAGCGAGCGAAGACAGTGCATGCCTTAGACCGCTCGGCTACCGTGACCGGCAGTGTATAAGAATAATATATAAGAATTCAGTTCGCACCTCACAGGAAACAGATCCGAACCCACGATCCCGGCTTCCGAGCGAGCGAAGACAGTGCATGCCTTAGACCGCTCGGCTACCGTGAAAGGCGTTGGTACAATTTACCTAGTATAATACATATTCGAAAATTTCACTGTCAACAACAATGCACTTCGCAGCTCGTGTGAGGACATGGCGTGTTGCTCGTCTGTACAGAGTACGGTGTACTGCACAGTGAAATAGCTTATCTCGGAAACCGTTCGGAATAGGACACATGTACACATACACTTTCTTGCTTAGAATGACCGATACTATGACCTCCCGGAATATTGACCTCTTCTCCTGAGACGTTCCGCATAACGCACGAGGAAAGAATATGTATGTGTACGCAAGTGATTGCTGTTCTCTCTTTGTATTTCAGGCTACGAAACACTCAAAAAGAAATGCTGAACCCATCCGATACAACGAAGTAGACACGACGAACGATATGCAAATCAACAGCGCAATGAATGAGAATTGTTGGAAAGTGATACATATATATACGTAACATGTGATTTATATAACATGACTATTATAAAGAAAGCAGTCTTCTGGGATTTGGCACCGTGTACATGTGGTGTTAACCGACGTTTCGGAGGAACGTATCGCCTCCATCTTCAGGGTAGAAGAAAAAATGTAAGAAGTCCGCAAGCGAAGAGACCGTGGGAACCGGTGAAAGCGGTTCCTCCGAAACGTCGGTTAACACCACATATACACGGTGCCAAATCCCAGAAGACTGCTTTCTTCATAGTCACCGCCGTGAAAGCCTCAAATCTTACATGACTATTATAAATTCATGTAATGTGTGCTGAATGAGGAAAATTGCGTACGAAGGAGCTAATACTGCAATTTGTGTGGATGTGGGCAGTGTTGCTGCTCCATCTTCAGAGTCTCGCTGTTTAGGGGGTGAGTGATGTTCTGTATATATGTAGGCATAAACACACACGTGCACACCCGAGTTCACATCCACACAAATTATATGTGTACTCTCCGTTGCTCCAGTATCTTCATTCAGCACCTATTATAATACATAATATTTATTTATGGGGCTCCGCCATTAAATCTAATATAGCAATAATCCAAAGAAGCCAATCTAAGATCCTACGAATGATAGTCGACGCACCAACGCAACTCTCCACACCGATCTCGGAATATCTTCCGTACAAGACGTCATCCAACAAAAAAGCAACAGACATAACAACAAAATCTTAACTCACAAAAACCCACTCCTAAAGATGCTATCGGCTGGTCACGGTAGCCGAGCGGTCTAAGGCATGCACTGTCTTCGCTCGCTCGGAAACCGGGATCGTGGGTTCTAATCCCACTCAGGGCATGGATGTTTAGTTTGTGTGTGTGTTTTTCTGTGTTTGTGTACAGCTGATCGCCCGCCCAAGGAGTCCTACCGAATGTCTAAGATCTAGAAAAACCGAAGTGAACGGAGTTCATGGAGGTAGGCCTAGGCCCACTGGGGCTGTAGTGCCAAGGAGGAAAAAAAGTTGTGTATTAGTGTCGTGAATGTAATAAGTGTTCTCAGAAAAGTAAGTTTTGACGTGTATCTACATTCACATGGAATCCCCTATATGGAATATATTCAGTTCTTATTGTATTTACATTCAGTACTTCGCCCTTCTTATATATATATATATATATATAGGCCTATAACTTTGTAATTGTGGGATTTATCACTTCCTTTCCGCAGTTTCAATTTACAACAGAAAGGAAATGTCGAGTGGTCACATTTCATATATACTTCACGAAAGAGCTAGCAGTTTTTGTTTCGTTGTATCTTACCTACTCTGAGTAGTGATAATATTTTGGTGTGAGAAGTTACAGCTAACCCTATAACAGGCTGTGAAAGCCCATAGGGTTGTAAGACGTCGACGCTGCCACATTTCCTAGAAAATCTGCTCACAGATGGCGGTGAGGTTGTCAGCCTTACACTCGGGTCGCCGTTCACATCCAAGGAAGATTTCTGGTACAGTTTCTGGCAGAGGCTGTTGATAGGTGAAACGTAGTATCATACTAAATAAAAGAGACTGCTTACGAATGAATATTTTTGCGTGTTATTAGTGAGAGATGGCGTTAAACGTCACTTCGACATGTCATTCGTTAATATTTCAGAGTAGAATACAAGAAAACGGGAGAAAGAAGGGAAAGTTGTTAACACGAAAGTTTGTATAATAAATTGTGCGATTTTCCTCTTGATTGCTCAACGGATGTTGCACTAGTTTCCGTCAATAATATTTAATTATTGAATTTAATCTTTTTTGTGCCTCTATTTCTGACATAAGATTCCCCATGTTTCGTACTACATGTTAAAGAGGGATTTTTATTGTTAAATAACCACAAATACTCAGTTGAATTCGAAAATATAAAGAAAATATGTATTTCACTGGCGTAGTAGTTATACAAGAACCGTATATTGGAATTAAAAAAAAAACAAAATAGGACGTTTCAAAGACATGTCTCGATTTTAGCATTCCATGATTTAAAAAGCCCCGTTTCACTTGTTTTTTAGCACCACCACCAGGATCGCTGTCACGCCAGTACATGGCGAGCTGTCTGTCAGTTATCCTCAGCCTTGGCGTGAAACTAATCGAACGGGAGTGATCACGGTTCTTCGCTTTCCGTATACTCACTGCGCGCGTGAAGGAAGGTGGAGGGGTGTGATGCAGTAGGATGAGGTGGGGTGCGGCTTTTATTGTAATCCAGGAGCAGTTACAGAGGGCTATTATACGTCCTTCCTCTTCCTTCGTGATGTAATTTCCGGAGATCTGACAACAGAGCGAGCGCACTAGACTCGATTCGGAGAGGGTACATTTTCTGCTTCAGAAAGGGTGTGTTAGCCATCGAGAGTAGTGAGAGGGTTGCAGCAAGATAAGGAGCAAACACCGACTGCAATTACTGCCCCTCACACTCCCCTTGATGCTTATCTCTAATGGCAAAGGGTAACTATAGATGTGTTGGTGGTATAGACATGTACCGGTTCATAGCGTGCGTTAATTGAGAGTTTCCAATATGACCTCCTCATACCTCCTGTTTCCCTGTAAGAGAAATGTGTGCTTAATACTATAAAGTGCGAGAGGTGGTCGCTTAGAGACGCTTAGAGATTGATTAATTTTGTCCAAGTTCTGAGAACGCTCATTAGACTAGCTGTGAGTTAATATTCGTTCTTATATTCAGAACTAGTATATGCTGAAGCTGCCGGTCACGGTAGCCGAGCGGTCTAAGGTATCTACTGCCATCGTTCGGAAGCCGAGATCGTGGATTCGAATCCCACACCAGGCATATGTATGCGTATATTATGTTTTCCTGTGTGAGGCCTTGCGACGAGCTGATCACTCGTCCAAGCAGTGCTGCCATCTGTAAAAATGTTCAATGAAACTGAAAAATCAGCCCTATGCTCCTTAGTGAGAGGGAGAAGATACGTGTATATGCCGTAGCAACAAAAGCAGCGTCACTTTCGTAATGTCCATTCCTCCACCAGCATCTGAAGTGCGTATTTCCATTAGGTTTGGTTAGTATAGCGACGGGATAGTGCAGGGTGACCGGGGTTCGATTGCCGGCAGGGGGAAGATTTTTCTCTTCTCCAAAGCGTCCAAACCAGCTTCGGACCCACCCAGCCAATGGGTAACGGAGGGTAATTCCCTCAGAACTGGGGACTGAAACTGACCAGCCAATTCCATCTAGTGTCTAGGTCAAAAATTATGGAGCTACACTTCCACTCCACCATACGTCTTTATGATTTTGCGCTATATTAAGCACATGGATAACTTTATCTTTACCTAGGTTAGGTCAGGTCAGGTTAGGTTATCAACTCCGTCTAGTGTGACTGATAAATGTTTTTTCTCCTTTTTAATCTTTCATGTCTCGGTCTTAAGAGACCATCTTCAGAAGGAAATATGAATACAGGTGGGAACTACTATTGCAATGTGATTGGTCAGTATCAATACATACATACAATATCATTACAGTGCCATGAATATAAAATCTGAACCCTTAACAAATACAGAATTAATAAACTTTTATAATATTGCTAGGGTGACGGACCAGGATGAACCACATCAAACTTAGGTTAGGTTAGCTTAGGTGATGTTAGGATAGGTGAGGTCAGGTTGGGTTATACGTATGTGTGACAGTGGTCTCCTATAATAATAAGACCAAAAAGCTATACCTTTAAAACTCTATGAAGGCCCATAGGGAGGCGACACCATAGCTCAAGCGGTTAGTCGCTGGCTTCCCAGCGCGGCGGCCCGGGTTCGATCCCGGATCTGGTCAAGTGCGATTTGTGGTGGACAAAGTGGCTCTGGGGTAGGTTTCCTTCGAGTACTTCGATTTCCCCTGCCAATCTTCATTCCACCAATTTCTCCACAATCACCCTCACCTATCATCTGGGTTTGTACAATAGGCCAGAAGTGGCCGCAGTACAAGGGACTTAGTCCCACCCCACTAGCAATAAAATAAAGGCCCATAGGGTTGTGAGACGTCAAGGCTCCCTTTCTTTGAATACAGTCTGCTCACAGATTGCGGTAAAGTTGTCAGCCTTACGCGCCTGCCTCCGTTTATCCCCCAGGAAGATTCGTGGTACTCATTTTTTTCTAGAGACTGAGTCGACTCCAGAGTCACAGGGCGGCTGGAAGGATTAGGTGAATTGAAGAAATCCACCTCATCAGGGATGGAACCGACCACCTTGCGGCATGCAGCGTAGTACCTCAACCAACTACGCTACCGCGTGCCCCCCCTTCAATAATATGAGGATTATTATTTTGGGCTTTTGGTTTATGACACGATTGCGTCTGGTAGGTATGTACCAGTGTTTCGAAGGCACGTGCTACTTTCCTCTGCCCTTAAGATGAACTACATGATGCAGTCGGCAATGACATGAGGTTGAGAGTTGATGATTTCATGAAGAGCAACTTCTCTCATCTTCTGTACCATTTCACTGTTAAACCCGAGACTGCTGGGTAAATCACGCCACTGTTTTGCCTGTCCGTGAATCTGAAAACTTCCAGAATGTATGATTTTAAAAAGTCGTTAGTTGCACTTTTGTATATAGACGTAATTTAAAAGTGCTAGCAATAATACGACATGTAAATTGTTATTTGCAATGTACAGCGTGAGACAGGTTATCGTTCCAGGGAAACCAATGCTGTCCTACTGATCAGTGTATCATAAATTCTTTACGTTTTTATTCTCAAGTTTTTTGTTTTGTTATGCAAGTATAATAATGAGATAAGAAGCACAAAATCACAACGAAACATGCGCTGCGTTGTTTGAATTGTTCTGTTTATGAAGACGTTATTATTCTTCGGATAAATTGAAAATATGACAGAGAAATTAAACGTGGTTGAAGTTCGCTGTATGACGGAGCAGGTTGAAGAAGTTATTGAGCGATGTGGTCTGTGGGGTTGGGTAGGGGGGAAAAGTAATAGAAGTTTTCTTTCAAACTCGAAGCTCCTCTCAAGTGCACTTTGAGTTTTTCCAGCAAAGGAAGTCGTTGGCACTCTGGTATTTCTTTCTTTTTACCCTCATTGGCTCTTTCTAAAGGAACTTTACACGAATACAAATATGAAACCTGAATATCAAAATTCAAGCCCAAGATTAAACACATATGTGAGCCTTATGTCTGTATGTATGTATGTATGTATACACACAGCCAAAATATAAAACAACGTATCTTCAGATAAGTTAGTGAAGATAACGCCGTCTGAAGAATATTGCCTTCTGGGAAGGAACGGTGAATTCCAGTTACAATTTTGTCGGCGTTTCGGAGGGACGTAGTGGCTCCATTTTCGGGGACGAAGTGTGAGCCAAGTAAAGAACTAACAAAAATTAACACCTTTAGAATCCTCGTCAGGATTCAGTTCTGTTCGTGGTATTTCTCAGATTTGAGACTTCCTCTTTCATCGCCTCCTACGACTCGCAGGGTCACGGTGCAGGTATTTGACCCCTCCTCCACGATCTTCTTTGTCCTTTTATAACTCCTTGGCACGGACTACGCAGAAAACATAACATCTGTTGTTGGGAAGGTATATTTACAGCGCCGTTGCATATCAACGGAAAGTACTCGATTCTTGCTTGCGTATTCGTTGCCGCGAGAATGTGTTTACCGAGTCGTTGCCAAACAATGAACGTTTATTACGGCTTTAGGAGGCGGTATTCAGGGAGGCGAGTCTCCCGAAATACTCTCATCAGTAATCCGTGCATGATCGCAATGTACTTCGAGACACAGTACAGCTTACTACAGATCCATGGGAGCTCGCTTATCACCGTCATGACGAGTAGTAGCCTTTCGGTATATAAAAACACATGTTGCACATAGATCATGTGCATGAGGACCTCCATGACTGATGAAAGCAATTCAAATACCTGGCACTCACACTTGCAATTGCGTGTTAAACTTATCTGCGACAATTCTATTTAAGAACGTAAGCTATTACCTCACTCGTATCTCAAAAAAAGCTCCTTCCGTACGCGGAGTTAATTAAGATATTAAACGGAGGGCAATGATGTTATCTCTACACATCGTGCGAGACCGAAAGCAAGTGCGTCACTGTATGCGCCACTTCGCGTAACTGAGCACTAAAGCAGTCCTCGTAGCACCGAGCCTTTTCATATGTCATTCCGAATTATCCGAAGTCAGGATTAACTGTAACCGGATTAGTGATGATTACGTATGATGATTCGGAAATGATGCAGAACAAATCTGACGTGTCTCTTTTTATGTTCTTAGCGCCTCCTCAGGGAAATTTAGGAGGACCTCGAAAATATATCGGTAGGGATAACCGATGTCTTGTTCAATATTCGAACCTGGATATTATGACTATGAATAAGGACTATAAAATCTGCTCTTGATCTTCTTCGCCATTTCTTACTTCTATCGTTTTCAAACTGAAATTTTGCATTGATGCCATATTCTTCTTCTTTCTGGGGCTTCACAGCCCTTTGGACCTTGGCCGCTATTTTAGTTTCTTAATCCTATACACAGCTGGTAAAATTCCTTAGACGGGGGATCAGCCCGTCACAAAGTCGCTGCCTACACACAGAACAACACAAACACAATAAACGCACACGGTCATTCGTACCTCGAGTGGAATTCGAACACACTACCCGAGAATTCGAGCAGGCGAAGAAGGTTCATACCTCAGACCGCGCAGCCAATGTGATTGCCTCTGATACCACGTTGCTAGGTTTAAATATAGGGAATTAAATTTTAACAGTAATTAGAGTCTTTACTGCCTATCACAGTCGCTGCGCGGTCTGAGGCCGCTCAAACATTGGGATCGTGGGTTCGAATCCCACTCTAGGCATGGATGTCTCTTTACGTTTATTCTGTTTGTGCTCTCTTGTGTGTGCAGGTAGCGGCCTTGTGGCGGGCTGATCCCCCGTCCAAGGCGTCTTTACTAGCAAGTTGTTGATACTGAGTCTGACGAAAACTGTTAATAACTCTGAAGTTTCTAGCTCTTGTAGCTATGACTACTAAGGTTGCCTGTCTCCTGGGATATGAAGGCCTGTTATCTAGTAAACCTCTACTGTACTACGCGGCGCCACATCCCAGAAGAGAGTCTTATAAGAGTTCAGTTACGCCTTCCTCTCTGTAACAGTTTACCCCTTGTTAACGATAACTGTTGTCAGACGGAAACATGCATTTCACTGATATCTTTCCAGAAGAGAGTGTGCTTTAATTCGAGACATGAGAATGAAGACTTTACTGCACTGTAGATCAAGGTTTTGTCAGCCACCGCTTTGCCATGGTTATATTGGTATTTACTGAGAGTCCAGCACACATGGGCAGTAAGGGAATGTGAGCCATAATCCTCAGCAAATAGAGCACTCCAAATGCATGCACGTGTCTGTAACAGAATAAAAGATAATGCCACAAGCCTGCATGATTCAAAATCTCCGACGCCATATCAGAAACATGGGAAATATCACGTAATGAATTATATCGTCCATTCTACCCTCTACTTATTAATAGCCACCCTTACATAAAGCACTTGGCCCCAGATAATTCCTCTCACCGAACTGGGGCACGCGTGTTACAATGCTGGGATCATGGAACAACTGTACGAGTTGATGTTAATGTAAACCGATTGATAAGAGTTTGTGTAGAGAGGATACATGAAACCCCACTTGGAATGAAACAGAAGCTATGAATATACTTGCAGAAAAGAATAAGTTCCAAGAATATATACGGTAAGGGATTTAATTTCCTCGTGTCGTGTAGTACATATATGAATTCTATTCATTCATTTGAGGCTTTCATTGAGGTCAAATAAAAAAAAAAGACTCATAAATCCAGTGCTCAGCGCTTCCTCGAGGGGCTGAAGAAAGCTTTTCGATTGATAAGGAAATGACCCTTATCTCACTCACTCACTCACTCATGAAGCTGAGGCCTTCTTGAAAAACCACCTCCATGTTCGAGGTCGAATAAGCCAAACAAATAATCAGCTACTTGCTAGGTGCTTACTCTGGTTTCTTGCATCGCTCTTATTTGACCCTGGATATGGAAATATATTCTTCCGAAACGTAGGTTGATTTTAAGTGAACTACACCACGCTATGTCCCAGAAGATAGAACTCTAAATATCACCGTAAGAACCTCAAATCCTGTATAAAATTTGACGTTTTATTCATATCTCACATGCAACCCGTCAAGTTGTGCGTCTATCGGCATTTCCGAGAAGTTTGTGAGAACTGACGCGAAGCGAACATTGCATTTTCAGTGTATGTATATATATATATATATATATATATATATATATATATATATAATTTTATTAGCTGCAGAATCAGTACTGCAGAATTCTACAAAACTTCAACATGCGTGCCTTTCGTGGCACGTAAGATGTCCAACCTGTATTCAATTTCCTTTCAAGTGTTCTCCATCATTTCCGGTGAAACTGTTTCGACCGCAGCAACAATTCTGAGCTTCAGTTCATCGAGAGAGGTATCAGGGGTCTTGTAAACAATGTCCTTAACGTGACACCACAGAAAGAAATCGAGCGACGTAATATCGGGCGAGCACGGAGACCACGGAATTTGTCCATCACGCCCAACCCGGCGGCCAGGAAAATGCATGTCATGAAATTCTCGGACATTACGAGCCCAATGTGGGGGTGCAGCATCTTGATGGAACACCGCATCTGGCTGATGGGCTTCCAGCTGGGGTAAAAGATATAGCTCTAGTACGTCCAAGTAGGTCACGGAAACCTCGACAATAACTTAGAACCATTTTGTATATACAGAGGAGTTTGAGTACACGCTTAACCGTTCAGTTAAGTGTGAAGGGGGCCGATGTCAGTTGGACTCTTACTCACCTAGTGTATACAGAGGAGTTTGAGTACACGCTTAACCGTTCAGTTAAGTGAGAAGGGGGCCGATGTCAGTTGGTCTCGTACTCACGTAATGTATACAAATGAGTTTGAGTGCACACTTAACCGTTCAGTTAAGTGAGAATGGGGCCGATGTCAGTTGGTCTCTTACTCACGTAGTGTATACAGAGGAGTTTGAGTACACACTTAACCGTTCAGTTAAGTGAGAAGGGGGCCGATGTCAGTTGGTCTCTTACTCACGTAGTCCTTATCTAGTGCCTCTGTTTATCGTGGTTTTATAAACTTGCTGGTGTCATGGTTCATAACTTGTATTTTTTTTTTATTTTAGGGTAATATACTGTTCGTCAGTAGTCGATGTAAACCTGTTCTCTGTGAACAGGTACTCTGTTCTCTTGGAGTCCACGGAATAGCATACACTTTACGTAGTTCATATTTCGCCGAATTTTGTGTCTGCATAAATCTTAAAACTTGTGGACTTGGGGTGCAAAGTCGGTACGCCTCACGATTCCATAACTTCTCAGATGTAATCCCTAGAGAGCACTAGAAGCCAGAATGGCGACTTGAAGGAGGAAATTTCTTCTTGGAGACGAGAGATAAGAGGATGATCCATTTGAAATGGAAAGCCAGCAACGGGTGCGCTTTGCCTGCTTTCTCTTGATACACAGTGGAGTGTTTTAATGATTGTCATGTTTATCGCATATTTTGAAATTCAACATAATTATTTAGTTTTATGAATAAAGTTTATGAATTGGATGCACAAGACACTGATATTAGTTGATGGCATGCTTTGGTTTTTATATAAAAATACATAGTTGAGTGAGTGTCTGTCCGACCGGCTATCTGCCCCCCTCCCGTAATATATATCGAACCAATGGACGAATTTTCATCATTCCCAATATGAACATCAGACCTCTGAAGTCCATAAGAGCTTTAGCGCTTGAGATACTGTCACGTGTAGGACTGAATATAAATAGGATTTGGATTGATGACTCGCTTTATTGACCATTTTTATACAATATGTTATTACACTTCTCAGATCACTGCAACACACAGACTAGTGTTCTCAGTCTGTTACAGTCTCCACTAGTCGTTTCCTGGTAACGAAGTTTAACACTATAATTATAACAGCCTCACTTAATTAAGCACTGTATATATCACCCTAACTTTACGTATAAAAATCATAAATTCTTCTCTTCACAGCCTGACTTGCAACTAACTGAGATCTAAACATCTCGCTTATAACCCTTCAGCACGGACCATAAGGAAACGCAGCTCTTCTATTGTTGCTCCAATCATCTCTATGGGAACGTGTTTGTTGCGTTGCCTAGCGACGGCCGAATGTACTTGCTTATTAAAAATCTGTGGCCTAACAGCGAATGTTGCTTCGTTACACGCCTCGAGCCCGCTACCCACAACGGCTTTACACGCTACAATACGAGAGCCGTCAATGCATGCTAACAACGACTACTAAATGATTTATAATAGTCTAAGTACGTGATATAAGCAATGGCCCCGGCTACATTCTGCTAAAATCAGAAAAAAGAATTCATGAATGAATTCTGGCAACGACCCGTTAAGAAATAAATTGTCTTGCAGATTTCGTATCTAGACGATATTAGAGCCGCCACTATTTATTAGTATTATTATTATTGGAGGGATGGGTTTCCCCATGCACCGCGACTGATAGTCTATTGTACGTCCCCCTTTGATATTCTACCAGTCTCCATACCCTTTCGGTACTGGTGCGTGCTATCAGCCCCGTTTGAGCCAACGAGTTGGGCCCTCGGTACCTTGATGCTTCCCTCATCTTCCAGAGGCATTGGAAACTACTTGGACGGGAAACTTGCCTAATTTAGCTCAGAGGTCTCATAGAGACATGAGGTTCTTTTACGTGCCGTAAAGCTACGACACGGTACACCCGGCTTAAAGTCCCTCCCGGAGGACTTGTTCCCTGAATTTTTCCGCCCTTAAAATTTCCACGACCTTCGCCGTTTTTGAAATCGCGTACCTTGAGTCATGAAGTGGGAACGTTACCCCTAGACTACGGAGGCCGCTTAGAGCCGCCACTAAATACTACTAATGAACTGATAACAGTTTAACACCCGGAGAATGCATAAGCAGCAGCAACTTGCTAGTGGCGTTTCGTTACGGAAGTGACAGCTTCAGCATTTGGAGATTCCAGAAACCGCCACTGCATTTGTGCAGTACTTGGTAATGAACGAATAGTAGATGTGACCCATAAAGGTTACCGGAGCCGCTACTGAAATCAGGCAGTACCCAGAAATAAATCGATAGCAACTCAGAACCTTGAGAACGCAGAAGCCAAAACAAAAAGCTGACATCTGCTGATGAGTCCATAGCTGTTTTACAACGTGGGAGATGCGGGAGCCGCCACTGATTATTCGCGATACATAATAAAAAATCGATAGCAGGGTTAGAACCTGGATGATACGAGAGCTCCGCTGTGTGCAGGAAAATCTTGGCAGTTGGGTTCTAACAGTTTAACACTTGCAAAATTTAGAATCTGTTACTGCATCCTAGCAACACCTGACAGAACGTGAAGAATACGGGAGCCGCCACTGCGTGGTAGCAGCACTTTATAAAGAAATGTTAGAAGCTTTAGCATCTGAAGATGAGGTAAACCTCCGAAATGGCGCGACCCACCTGAATACCAAGTTGGACAGACCCAGGTAACAAAAGCCAGCATGAAGAGCTGTAACTCGGTAATACAGTCATGCAAATGCCTTCAACTTCGTCATGTTACCAGCACTGGGTGTTTCACCTTTGTTGCCCAATTTTGTTTTCTCCGTACGTGTCACAGCAATCAGCTTCATGTGCCTTCTGCATAATAATATCTCAGCGTTCAGGGGGTTGGACGTTGTGGTATTCTGCATGTTTCTATATTTCGATCTTACTTTATGTCAGGAACGTACATTGAAGGTTAGGGTTAGTGGCAAATTCAATTTCATTTCAAATCTTTTTATTCAAAGGGTACAGTGGCCAAGTGCGGGAAGCCAACCACTCCCCTTCATCTATAGCCGAGGTCAAGAAAGGTGGAGCTATACCTCCATTCCCTCATATGTCTTTATGGTATAGTGCTCAACTAATTAAACACAGAGACCACTTTACGTCTGTTTAATGGCATTGTCATTTTACAAGAAACTTATAACGAATTTAATAATCTTTGTCATTAAAATTTGTCGTTCACACACACACACACACAAACACAGAGTAAGATATGCTACATATAACGTAGACGCTACTAAGATTTTCAACCTTCATTCAAAACTTTTTTTCAATATGGCATGTAGGCCTAGTTAAGAAAATTGAAGTACAATAATCCATTTAGCACTTCATAACGAACCGCCTAATGGAGCAAGTACTTCTTTAAAAGTTAATAATTGTCACTGGATCATATCTTCAGCAAAATAGATGCAATCCACGCTCTGCCACATTTCCGTTTGAAATATTATCCTCCCATGTATGGCGTTGTTCCCCAAGTGACCTCTTTTCTACAATGTGTTCAACTGAAATTTCTACGCATTTTTTGTGTGTCACATGCTTTCTGCATGCCTCACCTACCATTTCCACATTGATTTGATCTCTCTGTCTCTCTCTTTTTCCTGTTCTCTCACTTGGAGCATACAGCATCCGTGAAACACTTCGTTTCACTTCAGTTTCTTAATCGTAAGACAGTCGGTAGGACTCCTTGGACGAGGGATCAGTCCTTCGCAAGACCACCACCTACACAGGACAACACAAATATAGAATAAACGCAAACGGACACCCATGCTTCGAGTTGGATTCGAACCTACGATCCCAGCGTTGTGTTCTATGTATAGATAGCGGTCTTGCGTCGGGCTGATCCCCCTTTCAAGGAGTCCTACCGGCTATGTATACGATCAAGAAACTGAAAAAGCGTTCAAGGCCTAACTAAGGGTTGTATAGCCACAATAATAACGTAACGTGGATGACCTGAGCGTTGCTAGGTAACGGACCGGTAAACACGCGATAAACTCTCACAAGAATGCAAGAACGAGGTTATGCAACCCGCTTCTAGGCTACGTCTCGGTAAAGAGTCCCGCGCAGGGGCAATGCCGTCACACTACAACAGTACTAGCTATCATGTGACTTGTTTTCTGTGTTTTCCGTGCGGCGCTTTTATAATGAATATCTGTTTGAGGTTAAGTCAGAGTGTGGAGACACCAGAAAGCTCAAGACACTTGAGAGGCTAGTGCAGATTGCTTACAAGAGAAGTGAATAAAAGACCTGACTTGTGTGCTATAAGTACAGTAATCTTGAAAGTGTTACAATTATTTGTAGTTACGACTAGTCAAGATCGAATAAGCCAATTCACCAATCCAAACCCACGTCTTAGTCACTGTGACTGTGAAAATAATAATAAGTAAATATAAGAACCTCCAACTGTAAGCATTAGATCCGTCACAAATCTTAGCGTGTTATGTATTTTTACTCCCAGATGGCCAGCAGATAAGACAGGCAAGTGGAAAATATAAAATGTGTTATTCCCAAATAACGAAAATTCAAGATAACACAATAATTAATAGCAATGATGAATTTGTGACCCTATGCAATACAGTTCATCTAATCAGGTTGTGACGTTTTCATCTAATGGATGGCGGGTGAAAATGTAATTTTGTCTGATAAATGCCTTAGTCTGATGTGTAAACTCTTGACAGAATACATATGAATCATGCTTCTACTTGAGGTAGATAAATGGTTAGAATAAATGTTTTGAAATGTTCTGCTAATTTATTCATCGTCGCCTTTGGGTTATTCAATTGAACGCTTTGAAAACGTAATACGTTTTGTTGTAGGGCCATTTGTATTTGTTAACTACCGTTGAATAAACATGACGAAGTTTTGAATAATGATGCACAATGGTTCACAAGTATACTTAACGAAACGTTATGTTTAATCCCTGTTCTCTGCAACGAGAACATATGCTGTAAAGGAATTCATCTCCGAAAGTGTTTGTACAAAACCTTTTTTCGGTTTCAAAAGAAATTTATAAGGATATCTTAATTTTGGTCCATATCGGCATCGTAGAACATGATACTAAAATATATATTGAATTTCTCAGTAAATCATTCATCATACAATAATTAATGCCCAAAGTATTATATACATTTCAATATGGACTGTAATTTTATGTGAAACAGAGATATTTTGCGCAAATTTCTTTTCAATCGTATAGCAGTTATTTTTATAATGTCTTATCGCTTCTGTTTATTTGTGTTTGGTAAATTCCTTAATACCGTCGGCATAATTTTCTTTTAATTCTCTTAGTGGGGGGTAGAGTCCAATTGCCGGCGGCCAGTGATTGGCGTATTGTAGCCTTCCCCGGCTGATTATGATGATGGAGAATTTGGTGGAATGAAGATTGCCAGGGGAAACCGAAGTACTCGGAGGAAACCCGCTTCAGCGCCACTTTGTCCACCACAAATTCCACTTGACCAGACCCGGAATCGAACCTGGGCCACCGCGGTAGAAAGCCAGCGACTAATCGCTTGAGCTATGGTGTGGCCACCATCGGCATAAATCACTACAATTAATTGAACAGAATAAAGGATATCGACTAGACATCGAACAGGAAAATAAATTTTTATGAAAATAAATCACTGCATTCTGTTGAATTCATGCCGTCATATTTTAAAAACAAACTATGTATTTTTCGTCCCCCAGCATCAGTTGGAAAAACATTGGTCTCCGGTAATATGTTTCAGCACATCACAGATGCACTCTTCAAGTGGAAGTACATTACTGATACGGGCCAGTATAATTAATTATTGTGTTGCGTTTTTGTAACTAATTATTCATTCAGTCCACATGTTATAGGATTTATGGCTATATTTAACACTTTGGCTATATTGATATTCTTAAATAATAAAACGTAAACTTTAAGATAATTTTTCGAATACATATTTACTTATTGATTATGTTACCTCTATGTTAATATTGCCTTTCTTTATATTTTCCATAGTTTATAATATTGTTGCCTATCAATGGACGTGTCTTCTGTAATTTTTGGCGGCACGCTGCAATATTATAAATGCAAGGTGTTTCACAGACTAGTAATACACATTTTAACTTTAATTTGTTCTTCGTAATGAAATTTATTTTTGCTGTTTGACATAATATTGGGGCCCTACACGACACACAGTACTCTCATAACTTCTGTGATGTTCAACAAATTCCTTTTAATAATATCAGTGAGGAACTGACGGGGATAGAATTCTCCTAAAATCACAACTATAAGCTTTTTACTTGCTGCTACAGTAAATATTATTTGTTGATTGATTGTTTTGTTAATTTAACGATGTCTTCTGAACTGCCTACGTCATGTGGCTTTGTATGGATTCTTTTAGATGCGTGCAGGAAATGGTGTGGAAGAAAAGGTAGTAGACAAATTTGACCTTGAAATACATATGCAATATTGCAAGATGTGCCAGTTATCAAGAAATTTGAACTTAACAATAGCACGCATCAATAAATCTTAATGCAATTGTGTGTCGTGGTATGAAAAATGGGTCCGTCTACACAAGAATAATGTAAATACAAATGTAAACAAAGACCAATCGATACTAATGTATCGCTATTCGTTTATTATGCAGAGGTATTCTGCTATTTGTTTCGACCCTCAAGAGGTTATCATTAGGAGTACTTTCAAGAATTCAGTCTTAGATCTTCAATTATATTTTAATTAGGATCCACATTATTACAATTTATTTTCATTTTTACAGCGAATACTAACTTATTGTTAAATGTATTTAATAAATACACATAAAATACTCGAATAATATAGTTTTTTAATTCTTTTTATGTATTAAGACTAATAATTTTACATATAGTTTGGATATTAATATTATACACTTATTGTTTTTTTTAATGTTTTAACTTCTGTTTTTAAGGACAAAACTACATTAATAACTATATTACATTAAGATCCAAACTCTGTAAAACGTTATGTCTTAATGTCTAAACAGAGTTAAAGCTATATCATTAGAGCATTTTAATTTGTAGTTATTAGATATATTTATCACTAAGTTAGTACTCGCTATTAAAAATAAAAACAAATTTTAATAATGTGGATCCATATTAAAATACAATTCAAGAAATAAGTCTGAATTCTTGTAAGTACGCCTGATGATGACGTCCTGAGGGTGGAAACCTGTAGCGGAGCACCTCTGCATAATAAACGAATGGTGACAAATTAGTATAGATTTGCTTTTGTCAACATCCGTAGACATTGTTGTTGTATATACGGCTCCATTTGTGATATCTGTGTAAGAAGACGATCTCATGTTCAGGTTGCCTTGCCAAATGTCAGAAAAAAAGATTCGAAACCCTGAATTCAAGTAATTTGACGGCATTATTTTTGCTTGCCAAATAGCAAGAAGAAATTAACGTTCAAGCAGTGAATCAATATATTAAATTACCATAATTAGTCTGTCTTTTCGGGCACATTGTTTTCTAGAGCAACTGGTTGATTTAGTAAATAATGCACTTCTACAGCCAGCCAATAACTTTAGTCTGTCCTTAGTATCGCCCGTAAATATATTGATATCAATTTCGTAAGAGATATTAACATTATTTCTGTTCGTTAACGCGTGAACTGGATGTCACAGTTCTATGACGTGGGTTGCATGTTTGTCGGTAATAAGTTTTGCACAGATTTCCGTGACGAATTGGGCTAGAGCGTGCCAGCCTTCACACGGAGCTACTAACACAGAGCAGGCAGGCAAATGAAGCTCCCCCCCCCCCAACATTTTTTAAACTGCTGGCAGGATCTAATCGAATGACACGGGAATCCGTTTTGACCAACAAACGTTATTTATCTCCATAAGCGTCAATATCATGATTAATGATAGCAGAAAGGAAAATAGGAGGCGACTGGTGTGCTTAATCCGTAGCCATTACGAAAGAATACCTGCCCAAATTCATTGCATTCGATACGCATTTATATTAGAAAACTGGGTATCATCCCTCAGCTCATGGAACGCGGGGTAGCTCAGGTGATATGGCGACGGGTTTACGGGGTAGATAGCCGCGGAAACGGGGTTATATTTCTAACAGGGACAAGGGATTCTGTTCCTTCTCCTTTGCGTTCACACCAGCCCTTGGGCACACCCAGCTTTATTTCGGCGTGTACCGAGGGCCCATTCTCCCAGAGATATAGCGACAAGGGCGTGAAGCTGACCACTCACTTTCATCTGATTCCGAGCTTAAGAAGGAGAGGTATGCCTTCGCTCTCCTATACAACTTTGTGGAGTTTTGCTTTATTATTTATACGCGGGGAAACTTTGCTTCTGCCTCTCGAGGCTCTTTCGGCGTATAAGTTGTAATATTTTAAGAAACATAATAGGCCATGCGAGCGGCAGTCTGTGGTAATATATTGTTCGGACTTAAAATACGGGATTTTGGATCAGACGTTTGGATTTATTGACACCATATTCACAGAACTCGAGACTACAGGCAATTACAGCGCTATCGCTGATACAAACATTTTACAGTTCACATTTTAAACCTTTTCCAGCCTACTATCTCTTCATCAGACATTCCCTGGCAACGGCTGCTAACAGTGGAAATTTTTCAGCTTCACGCGCTCAAGTTCCCTTGTCAGCCGTCCGTGCAGAACTCTTGTCAAGTGTCAACCTAACTATAGCGGCACATCTGCCCAGGCTCCCTCGCAGAGCTGAACAGGACTCCTTGTTCCAAACTGTCCTGTTCATAACATCTGGACACGGGCCACATAGAAAACACCAGGTTTTCAGCAGCAAAATTACTGTTACGTGCGAGTTAGTTTCCGCAGAAACGTGTTTACCGAGCCGTTGCTCAAAAACAGTCGTTGTATATTCGCCTATTGTGTAGCAACGGCTGTAAATGCTACACTATTTACATCTATGAAAGATAATGGCATCAATTAATGGTAAGAACTTCGTACATTATTCAAGTGATCTGATAATATTAATGTCACGTGTAGGGGTTTGTGCGTGACTTATACGACGGGTTCTTGATTGGATGATTGGCTTATTGATTCCTAATACAACTCGGAACTACATGCAATACAGCTCTACCGCTGATTTACACACTCTACAGCACACCCTAAAGGATACTTTAGAAGGGTCTTGCTGCTAATAAGATCAGGAAGAGGTTACAGGTTTCTTCCTGAAACTTATGTGGTATTCACGTCTTGGGACTAACAACCGATTTGTGTAAACATGTTGATTCAAGTGACTGTCCACAGTAAAGCGAACTGCTCATATTTTCAGAAGGAAGTAACATGTTGCAGTTCCATTTCTGCCACATGAGAGGAAATAACGCCAGTCATCTCAAATGACAAAGTGCTGTAACTTCCACATTGAAGATGTATTTCTAGTGAAACCGTTCGGAATTGGACACATGTACACACATACATTTTTGCTTAGAATGACCGATACCATGACCTCCCAGAATATTGACCTTTCTTCATGGGACGCTCTGTATATGTATTTCACATCCCTCTCATATGAACTATGCATCCTGCCTAACAGCATTAGCAAATCTGTAATAGTAGAACCCAAAAATTTAATTTGATTTAATTTGATTTGTTTCATTTTGGTCCGTCACACTAACAGTTACAATTATAAAAGACAAGTCCGTCCAGTGTGACTATTTCAGTTTTCTCACTTGATGATTCACTAGCCTTACATATTTCGATCCATTTGGATCATCTTCAGAGGCACCAAACACATTTTATAAACCACTATCACAATAGTTGTCATATCAAATACACATGTAATATCCAAGTACACAATGTTCCATCTGTCACTCACAGCAGCCTCACAGCACAGCGGGCCAAGAAATCATAACGGACAATATTAAGAATCTCCCCAATCAAGTTACACAGGAGGCACAACATCGGCCACCTTGAAGAGAGACGACAGGGGTTATTGACACGAAACGTATGGTTTATGTATTTTAATTTTTAACAAAGTTTTAAAACTTTAAAACAACTTTAAATATTTCTATAACCAGAAAGGCTACTGTGACTGATAGATGGAACATTGTGTACTTGGACATTACATGTGTATTTGATATGACAACTGTTGTGATAGTGGTTTCTAAAAAGTGTTTGGTGCCTCTGAAGATGATCCAAATGGATCGAAACATGTAAGGCTAGTGAATCATCAAGTGAGAAAACTGAAATAGTCACACTGGACGGACTTGTCTTTTATAATTGCAAAAATTTAACTCTAATTCTGTTGTTGAGGTGGAGCAATATGTCCCTTAGCCACTTCCAAACAGCTGCCATCCTCACAAACTGTTTACCTAAGGTTCAAATTACTTTATGGCTTTAATTGGAGGGTCTCATAGCGGTTACTACAGAGAATATTATCTTTGCGGATGTTTCGTCATAGAGAGCAGTGGAAATTAACAGACGTTTCGAATGAACGTACTATTTTCTTCTTCAGGATCGAAGAGTAAGCAAAACAATTATCCATTAGGAAGTAAGAAGCAAGCTTACGTGGTACGATCATTTGAATCGTAGGAGAATTTAATGCCGTTACGTCTAAAAAATAGCATTTTTTATAATTTATACGAGTATTCATGTTACTTCATTTCAAATATTTTGTTTGTTACTTCATGAAACTCAGTTCCTACTTCCCACCTATGTATCCCAGTTCAGAATCGCTATTTTATAAAATGTTTCTCACCCGCCCCCAAATCCTGTATGTATGCCTTGTCTCCCCCATCAATTTCCCAGTATTTTATATCCTTGTTAGGCATAAAGAGTTTTCCTCAGTAGTTTCGAAACAAGTTTACGTTCAACGGCAGATAGAAAGAACATTTTGACCTAAATTTATTCTTAACCCCATTTTACTGTATAACATTTACTATAAGAAACTGTTTGTTAGGAAAAGTTATATTACTTTTGTCGGACTTGTTACTATAATATATACTTGTACGTCTGTATAAGGAAACTTCTCCTATATTTTCAAGCTTTTGCTAGGTTGTTGAAGAGATCACATCTGGTTCAGGCTACATTATTCCAACAGGGCGGGGGCCACAGAGCATAGGGCACAAGGCCTCTCTCTCCTTCAGCTCCCTGTCTAGAAGCTTCCTGGTGATTGCCGTGAGAAAGAGAGAGAGAGAGACTGTTCCGTTTCAACGGAACAGCACCTGCAGCTGACAAACTAATTCCAGCATAACAATTCAAATTTCGTACTTTCTCCTTCGTCTCCTCCCTGCCCCTCTTACATCCTTCTCAATTCGGTTTTCAAATCCACTGGCAGGATACAACATTGGCACTTCTTCATCGCAAGGAATTGCTGATGCTAGGGTTACTGCAGAATAATAACGTTCTTCTCGCAAATAAGAAAGAAAATAGTTCCCGTGAACCTTCTACAGATGACGCCATTGCAGTATTCCTCTACTTCTGACATCAGAATCTTTCTGGGAAATGTACGTGATCAAGATATTGACCGCCCTTTAAGGAACACGGAGATCCTTTACTGTAGTGTCGATTAGTTTTTACAGTCTTAGGTGCAACAGTGTGTTTAATAATATTTATATAATTTTAGTTTGACTACATCTTATAATCTTATGTTGTAACACGTGAGACTTAAGCAATCGGCAAGAAACGAAAAGCGCAACAGGATACTAACAATGTAATATCCATTACTTACTTACTTACTTACTTACTTACTTACTTACTCATGGAGCCGAGCCCTTCTTGAGGAGCCTCCAATTCTGCAGCTACTCAAGAATTTCCCAGCATTTTATGGAACCTGAAGGTTCATCACCGTGTTCACAAGAGCCCTCCACTGGTCCCTATCCTGAGTCAGATCTATCCAATCCATATCATCCCATCCTATCTCTCTAAGATCCATACTAAAATTGTCCACCCACCTACGCCTTGGTCTTCCCTGTGGTCTCTTTCCTTCTGGCTTTCCCACCAATATCCTATACGCATTCCTCGTCTCCCCCATTCGTGCTACATGATCTGCCCACCTCATCCTCCTTGATTTGATCATTCTAATTATACTTGGAGAAGAGTACAAGTTATGAAGCTCCTCATTGTGCAGTTTTCTCCAACCTCCTGTCACTTCATCTCTCATCCATTGCTATGTTCACAGATCGTTGCTGCAAAACTTTATCTTGGTCCATTTAAATCCAGTTCATTGAATGTTCCATTTTAATATAACCCTCCCATTCAAGTCAAGGTCTACCAAGTGACCCGTTCCTTTCACGATTTTTAGGTAAGATTTTGTATGTATTTTTTATTTTACATGCAGGCCTGTCTGGGGAAAAATAGAATATGACATTGAGACAGTGACATGAAAGCAACAGCGAACAAACAGACAAACAAACAAAACTGATACCAAAAATAATGTCAGTAAATCTACAATATTTATGTTAAATTATTTAAAAGTGGATTTATATTCCAAAAATTTAATATATCTGATGATGCTTTATTCTTATAGGACCTGAGATACATAAAATTATATTTATGAAGAGTTCTGACTTCTGGGATATAATATTGTGCAGTCCGTTGAAAGTCAGCCATCGTTTCGGAGGAAAATTTTGTCCCCTACTTTGTGGTCGGTAAATAAGCCAAGCGATAAACCGAAATGAAATCTGGTAGCAAGCTTTAAATCTTAACAGCAAACTACGCTGCATTGTATCTCAGGAAACAGAACTCTTTATAATTTTATTTTATTTTGGTGCATCATGTACTGATGGGCCTATAAATATATTCATCAGAATACGGTGGGAAGCCAGCGACTAACCGCTTGAACTATGGCGCGGCCTATATTCAGTTGATGAGTAGCGAGCGACATCGAGATGCTTTTGTCGCTTGACCAATCGATACTATTTCTACGGAAGACAGGGATTTCAGGCCTCCCAGAAGCCCAGTTCTTACCCCTATGGACTTTCTGTTGTGGGAATCCGTCAAGAACCTTGTACATGGTGAAAAGATTCTGGATCTCCGGCTCCTGCGCGATAGGGTCACAGCAGCCATCACAACGGTAACTCCAGATATGATGGAGTCTCGATATCTGCCGAGCGACAAATGGAGCACATATCGAAACATACTAAGATAAGACAGAAACTTCAGACATTTTTAGCAAATTAACTCTTCAGTCTTTTCAATATATTCAGCAATTTTTGAGTGAAAGTTTTCTATTATCCCGGCGTTCTCTTTCTATGACCCTTTGTATTAAAAGACACATTGCATTTAGGAAGTCAGATGAGTTACTTATCTGTTCAGATAAAAATTAGTTTTCTCAAACCTACACTATTGACATTAAAAAATAAGTACAATTTCTGGGTCTTCTATCGAGGAATAAACGTAAATTTTCTTTTTAATTTTTTAAATAAAGGCTCTACAGTAATATTTTTTTATTTATTTTCATCAGCGCTAATTATAGCATTAAATTTTCCATTTATTTGTGTTATAATTTCTTGCCTTTTAGATCTTATTTCATTAATCCGGATTATCTTTCAGTTCGGATTACCCTCCCAAATCAGTACGGATTAGAGACGGTTTGCTCTACACTGATCCTCTGAAAGGAGCTGAATGTACAAGTTCCTGTAAAGAGACATGGATGAAACTGAGATGCTCTGATGGGAGCATTTGTCACGTCAGTGACCATTTTGGACACTATAAAATCTCGATGTTGAGAAAGTCGTTAAATGACAAAGCAAAGAAGGATATCAGTGGCCATGTTGGCCGTCACAGCTGCCAAATCTGAGGGGCAGAACAGTCACAAGAAATTTCGGGGTACGTGACACACTGATATTTAACCGCGTGGCGTGACATCCTTTTCTTTGAAGAACAAACGCCTGAACGAAATGTTTATCTCCACATGTTAGAACCGGGCCCACAAATTGAAGACACTGAAAGCGAATACGCTACCGCGATTTTTCGTCGCATTTTGCTCTGAGTTTTCAACTGCTTGACTAGAAACCAGGGACCCATAATCTGGCTTTAAGAAGTCAAGATCATATGTCAGTAGATTCTATCATATGGGGGTATATGAAAACATTACATACAGGTACGGAGCTACAAAATCCATGATTTACGCCACCCGCGAAAAAAATTTACGTTTCTTGTCACTGGATGAAGATGAGTGGTGAGCTTTTTCGTGGGCCAGCCGGAGGAGAGAGCCGTTCCTTGTCACTGAATGAAGATGAGTGGTGAGCTTTTTCGTTGGCCAGCCGGAGGAGAGAGCCGTTCCTTGTCACTGGATGAAGATGAGTGGTGAGCTTTTTCGTTGGCCAGCCGGAGGAGAGAGCCGTTCCTTGTCACTGGATGAAGATGAGTGGTGAGCTTTTTCGTTGGCCAGCCGGAGGAGAGAGCCGTTCCTTGTCACTGGATGAAGATGAGTGGTGAGCTTTTTCGTTGGCCAGCCGGAGGAGAGAGCCGTTCCTTGTCACTGGATGAAGATGAGTGGTGAGCTTTTTCGTTGGCCAGCCGGAGGAGAGAGCCGTTCCTTGTCACTGGATGAAGATGAGTGGTGAGCTTTTTCGTTGGCCAGCCGGAGGAGAGAGCCGTTCCTTGTCACTGGATGAAGATGAGTGGTGAGCTTTTTCGTTGGCCAGCCGGAGGAGAGAGCCGTTCCTTGTCACTGGATGAAGATGAGTGGTGAGCTTTTTCGTTGGCCAGCCGGAGGAGAGAGCCGTTCCTTGTCACTGGATGAAGATGAGTGGTGAGCTTTTTCGTTGGCCAGCCGGAGGAGAGAGCCGTTCCTTGTCACTGGATGAAGATGAGTGGTGAGCTTTTTCGTTGGCCAGCCGGAGGAGAGAGCCGTTCCTTGTCACTGGATGAAGATGAGTGGTGAGCTTTTTCGTTGGCCAGCCGGAGGAGAGAGCCGTTCCTTGTCACTGGATGAAGATGAGTGGTGAGCTTTTTCGTTGGCCAGCCGGAGGAGAGAGCCGTTCCTTGTCACTGGATGAAGATGAGTGGTGAGCTTTTTCGTTGGCCAGCCGGAGGAGAGAGCCGTTCCTTGTCACTGGATGAAGATGAGTGGTGAGCTTTTTCGTTGGCCAGCCGGAGGAGAGAGCCGTTCCTTGTCACTGGATGAAGATGAGTGGTGAGCTTTTTCGTTGGCCAGCCGGAGGAGAGAGCCGTTCCTTGTCACTGGATGAAGATGAGTGGTGAGCTTCGTGGGCCAGCCGGAGGAAAGAGCCTTCCGTGCCCGTTGGGTAGGATGTTAATTCGTCCCAGAGCTGGTCTGGACACAGTGGGAGAAGTAAGGGCCTCTTGCTCCTGTCTGGATTCTTCTGTTGTCTAGCCCGTAGCCTTGTCACTATGTCAACTGAGCTTATGCACAATAAAACTTATGTTTGCACTATATTTGTGTTATGTATTTTGACTTATACGCCATTTTATGTGTGAAATGATTGTTCATATGTATAGCAGATGTCAGTTAACACACTGAAACACATTCCCATATTAGTATATCCTTATAACTAAAATAAAAATTGAAAGACATCTAGTTTCCATAAAGACTGGATACAAAATTTGCTTGCGCTTAGACATAAGCTGTGTTGAATTATTACAGTTATATTCAGCATAGAATAGTGAAGTTTTACCTGAACTTTTCTTTTGCATGCTAATGGCATAGGGGAAAACACGCATAACTTTCTTATTTCATTCATTCATTTCATTAATACGGACATAAGCAATCGAAATTATTGAGAATGTCCGCATGTTTTAGTGTGAAATGGATGTACATGGGGCATGAAGTAAAATGAAGGGCTTGGTTGAGCAAGACCCCGAAATTCAGTAGACAATTTCATTCCATTAGGCGCACCGCTGGCATTGACTGATTCCCGTCCCTTCAGCCCTCGGCTCCTCTCTCTTGACTTGGGCTTTCTTGGTCGTCCTTAGAGACTGAAGCAATTTGTTCTGAGTTGCGTTCCCAATTCACAAATAAGTTCAATTTTTGTGCTTAAACAACTTTCAAACACTTTCAATTATACAGAGTTTTGTCTTCTTTCTTCATGCCCTTCCTTCCATACCCTTTCTGTCTTTGTTTCCTTTCATATTTAATTAATTTTATTTTTATTCTTCTTCATTTACTTCCTTGCTTCCTTTTATTCCCATTTTCTTTTCTACATTCCTTCCATTCTTCCACCATTTCTTCCCCGCATTCATTATTTTTTGTATCTTTGTTTTTTCCCAGCCTCCCCATTTCTTTATTTCTGTTTATTTTTCTTTCTCTATTTTAATCTTCTATGATTCTGCGTTGCCTGTCCTTTATTTTTTATTTCTATTCTTGTATTTTTCTGTGTGTTTTTCATATTGCCTCTCTTTACAATCTTCTGAGATTTTTTTAGATTTTCCTCGGTGTCTCGCTGCTAGTATTTAAGGCAATTCTTGCACCGACCCTCACCTATCATCTAGGGCTGGTACAATAGGCCACAAGTGGCCGCAGTACAAGGTACTTAGTTCCACCCCACTAGAATTAAAAAAAAAAGCACTTATATAACCCACTGATTCTATAAAACGTCGTTTAATAAACAATATCCACAAATAGCTACGTGATTCTATCAGAAGTTGTATTGTCTTGGTTAACATTCCTGGTTTTCCTCTTACATTTTTTTGTAGTTTCACTCAGGTACTCCAAACAAGTGCCTGCCTAATACCACAGTGAACCGTGACTGATTCCATGTACAAGGGTTTGATAGAAAGTACTGGAAACACTGTTGTAACATGAAAGATGTGCGTCACATGGCATTAGCGCCGTCTGTAGCTGATAGCAGAAGTTCAGTTGAAGTAGTGCAGTGAGTGGCTATGGTTGTGTTTCATTGAGTTGCATTGTGAATCGTCTTGAAGTGCAGGAGCCCAGTTCAAGCACCCTAACAACATGGTTACGAAACAAGAACAACGCTCCTGGATAAAAATTGAAGTTGTACGAGGTCGTAGAGCACAAAACTATCAGGGAATGCGAGAAGCATATGATGCTGCTTTGCCATATCGCACATTGGCACGATGGGTGAAATTGTTCCGTGAAGGGAGGGATGCCATTCAGGACGACCCCAAGTTGACAACCACACAATTCAGCTTCTCGCTTCTTTGCTGGATGTCGATTTCGATGGGCTACGTGTGAGTTAGCTGCTGAGGTAGGCGTATGTCACAAAACCGTGCTCCAAATTCTGCAAGATATTCTTGGATATCGCAAAATTGCAGAGCGTTGGGTACCCCATACAATGTCCGAGGTGCAACAATGGCAACGTTATACAATTGCCAGGACTTGTTGGACCGGTACCAGAAGGAAGGTGACGACTTCCTTGGAAAGATCGTCACTCTGGACGAAACTTGGGCTCGCTTATACGAACCGCACTTGAAGCGACAATCAAACGAATGGAAGCATCCTGGCTCTCCTCGTCCAAAGAAAGTGCGCCCTATACAGAGTAATGTGAAGGCGATGTTCAGTGTGGCATATAACATTGATGGCGTGATACTGCACCACACTGTACCTCAACAACAGACGGTAAACGCTGCCTACTACTGCAGTTTCCTGCATAATCATCTTCATCCCGCACTCAGGAGAAAGCGATGACACTTGTTGGCAACGAACCCCATCGACCTTCATGACAATGAAAGGGCTCAGACTGCTGTCGCTGTCAAGGATCTCCTTCGCCGCTGGCGATGGGAGACACTGCAACATCTGCCATACTCACCCGATATGAGTCCGTGCGATTATGATCTCTTTTGCCAGAATGAAAGAACCACTGCGAGGGACACGTTACAACACAAGAGAGGAGATTATTCGTGCTGTAGGGCGGTCACTGCTGGACATCAAGGAATGTGCGTTTACCTCAGGTAATAGAGTCATTTCAGAACTATAGAGGCGTTGTCACTACTTTTTATCCGACTTATGTATTTTCCTAATTAGTTAAACAGAGCAGCGAGCACACAAGCAACTCGAATGCAATGTAAATAACGTTGTCATTCCCGCGGCCCACTACTTGAATAACTAACTATTCCAATGCGTCACACATTGTGAAGTGTTGTTGCTGCGTTGCACATTTACGCCATCTGTCATGTAAGCTTAGAATGTAGAGTGAGTTATCTTTGCTTCGCTACTCTTTGTTTCTCTTATCTCGTTGTAAGAAGCCATGCTGGGTAAAACGGTGTCGAGTTCCGGTGCTAGTGCTTTGGCGGGAGCTAGTCGGTGCAATCGGGAGTTCGCATCCTGTTTCTTTTGATGACAATTCTGTTTGGTTTCATGAAAGCGACAGTGCTTGTTTAACCAGTGTAACTATTATTCAGTGGTCTTGGTTGTAATAGTGATGTACGATATTTGTTCTACGTGGTCTTGGAACAGTGATCGACAACTGAGACAGGAACATGGCTTCTCTTGTGTGTTACAGCTACGTACAAGTAAGTACACAGGAGAGTTTGAAAATCTGTTTGTAAAAGCTCTCATCTGACAGTAGTAAATGCATGCAGTGGCTGAAAAATGTGAACTATTTCCCTCCCTCCATCCCTCCTTCCCCTCTCTGTACCTATCCTTGATGCAATTCTTTTTCTTCATTGTGTTTTACATTTCCTGTTCATTCATTCATGCATTTATTTTGTAGCCTTGCATTCATTTAACTATGTATACGCTTTGCAAATTCGATGTTGAAGAAATCGTTTGCTTTCAATGAGTGATCTGTTTCCATATAGGCAGGCAGTGTATTTGATTTCTTTCATTCTGGTCCGTCACACTAACAATTACAAAGACAAAAACAACACCGTCCAGTGTGACTATTTAAGTTTTATCACTTGAAAGCTCATCACCCTTACATGTTTCGATCCCTACGGATCATCCTCAGAGGGCATCAATACTTTTTCCGGAAACTGCTATTACAATATGTTACAGTGAGTTTTCAAGTGATAGAACTTAAATAGTCACACTGGACGGTGTTATTTTTGTCTTTGTAGGCAGTGTATATATGAAATTGTAATTATGAAATTAATTAATGTTATTATTTGATGACGCTGTTTAACTGCAGAGGTCTGTGCTCGTATACAGAATATACCCGAGAATGACTGCTCTGACGAGGGCCATCAGCAATTGTAAACGACTGACGCGCCCTCTCGTCAGAGAGAGCGTTCCACGCGAACAAACCAGCAACTATCTCATAGAAATAAATATAATCTGGTCGTAAGCCCCAGATGTCTGGTTTATTCTAAGACAGACTGGCCGACTGACCATCGGTCGTAACATAAGACACAGACTCAGACTCAGCTGATAGGAGTTTTAGTTAAGAGTTCCGATATTCCAAGGTGACTGAAGAAGAAATGGCAAGGAGACTTCGTAGTGATTTGAATTGGTAGTTTCTGTGTTAAGATTCGTTGCCAGGAGACGGCTAGAGAAGGCGGAGAATCCTAGTGCGTGTGCAACGGTGAACGGAATGTGTGTAGGATAGCGATAGCGTTATAATTGAGTGTGATTAATATAGACTGTAACCGAAGTGCCAGTAAATCCAATCATCCGACCTAAAACCGTAATTTTCGTCACACGTACCGCGCTACACGTGGCAATATGTTGGGAAATTTTGAGTAGCTGAGCAACTGGTGGTTTTTCAAGGAGTCGGCTCCATGGAGGCCCTGATATCTGGGCACTCGGCTGGAGGGACTGAGCAAAACAACGAACATCTTCAGGATACCAGTAAGAATATTGGGATTTGATTAATTTGTCATAGGTTTCATGATTTTTCGGGTGTAGAGTGAAATGCCGACTATGATTGTAAGGCTGTTATGGGCAATGAATACACAAGGCACTGGAATCATCACCTGGAGAAACAGGAAAAAAAAAACACAGAAAACATTACTTACTGTAGCTTAAGCGGTTAGTCGCTGGCTTCTCATCGCGGCGGCCCGGGTTCGAACCCTGGTCTGGTCAAGTGGGATTTCTTGGTCGACAGAGTGGCGCTGGGGCCGGTCACGGTAGCCGAGCGGTCTAAGGCATGCACTGTCTTCGCTTCTCAGAAGCCTGGATCGTAGGTTCGAATCCCACTCAGGGCATGGATGTTTGTGTACAGGTAGAGGCCTTGCGACGAGCTGATCACCCGCCCAAGGAGTCGTACCGAATGTCTAAGATCTAGAAAAACCTAACCGAACGGAGAAGTTCATGGAGGTAGGCCTAGGCCCACTGGGGCTGTAGTGCCAAGGGGGAAAAAAAGTGGCGCTGGGGCAGGTTTTCTCGGAGTACTTCGTTTTCCCCTGCCAATCTTCATTCCACCAGTTGCTCCCCAGTCAACCTCACCTATCATCTGGAGCTGGTACAATAGGCCAGAAGTGGCCACAGTACAAGGGACTTAGTCCCACCCCACTAGCAATAAAAAAAAATAATGTGGCATGTAATCTTCCTTGTTTGGCTGAGAGAAAAGCACGTAGAGCGTGAAGCTGTCAACTTACCTCGCATAGAATCGTAACTTTACCTCTACCTGCGTGCCACCTTATTTCTTTCTGGTATTTTGCTCGGCTCATTCGACCTTGAAGATGGGGTCCTTTATGTTCCTCCGAAACGTCAGTTGACCTTCAGCGGACTAGTGTTATATTCCAGGAGAAAGTACTCGGCATAAACACCGATAAGAGAACCTCAAATCCTGCAATTACATGTAGCTGTTCAAAAGATATCTTATTACATAGTCAGTTTATGACGTAAGCACTTAGCGTGGGAACCACCGGACAGATTCTACGTTAGCATCTGGAATGCCCCACGCCTGTAGGAAAATCGACGTGTCACCTAATGTAGTTAGGACAGTTTTCGCATAAATCATGACTACGTGTTTATGCATATCTTGTGATTTCAGTACATTCACTCACGTGACATGGGCACTCCGACATATGTCCAGGAAGATGCATCTCAGATCGGAACTCAACTTACCTATGAGATTTGAGATTTCCGTACCAGTGATTATGAAAAGTACTCCTCCTGGAATGTGATGCCATGAAGTTCCATAGAAATTCACCGACGTTTCGGAGGAACGTATTTCATTCATCTCTATGGTCGAAGTCGAGCAAGATACCGGCATGGTGCATGCAGCAAGCATTGTGAGATTTACTCTTCGACCGTCACGATGGAGACAGTACGTTCCTCCGAAACGTCGCTGAACTTCTGTCATTTGAGTGTTATCTGTGAAGATATCGCTCTTAATGATTTATGCATTTCATTGAGTATTTTTAGTTATTTAAGTAATGAAGACTGGGATGGGTTGGTCATGCAGCACGCGGGAAATTATTAGAAATCGACACACAAGTATGGTCGGTTATTCTGAGTGGGTGAAGCCAGACATACTCATAGGTAGGAGGATGGTGCCGTACTATTACAAGACTGAGTTTGAAAGTCAAAGTTACTTTACGACTGGCGGTTTACTGCCAATCGGGTCGTCCTGGCGACAAGCCCCTTGAGATTCGCGACCAGAGAATTATTATTCAAATGAACCCTTGTGGTCATAGTCCTTATGTAACATCGTTTGACTGTTAAGAATATGCTTGGCCTTTCATCAGTTTTGAAGATATTTACGCTGGGTCCATGTAGCTCAAGATCAAGATCAGATTTTCAAAAACTTTGCGACATTAAATTCTTTCGTTAGTTTAATTGAATTTGTATGAATATAGAAGAGGAACTTGAAAATAGAATTCTGAACTGTATCTTCAGTGATGAAGCCTAAATAAAGCAAGAAAGCAGATCTGCTTGCTGCAAAATTCATTGTGGTTTTCTGCTGGCTTACGCTTCAACCCTGAAGACGAGTGCGACATATTCTTCCGAAACGTCCGTTAACTTTCAGGAACCTTCATGGTATTATACCCCAGAAGACATTTTTCTATATCTTAATAAATTTAGTTTTAATTTGTTTTGCCCAGTACGCGTTGTCAGATATGAAACGCCCCACGTCTGAAATTATGCCATTTGGGTTGAAACGCTCTCCCAGTTCTGGAAGGCGTGGATAAGGTTTGGCGTAAAGAAATTGAACCCCTATGCTACGGGATTACAATCCATAGCGTATAATTGCAGGGAGTTCGTTACTGAACGCAGTGGTTAGGTTGGTTGAGCCTGTTGGCTTGGCGACAGTTGTTGCGCACAATATTAGAACAGTATGAGAACCTGATAGCGGGAACCAGCCGGACTGCATTGAAATCGGCCTGAAATGGAACGCAAGATATTGGAATATTCCTTGATATTAGAACCGAAATTCTAATGGACAATTTTAGGAAGCTGGCGTATGATAGGTGCAAAATATGAATTTAACTAATCGGTTGAAGTTGTTTTACAAATGAAGTTGATCCGAAGCAAACTACGTGGTTCAGGAGCGAGCAGGTTGATCTGAAAGTAACGCTTTAGACTTGTACACGTGAAATGCTCAGTTCGAGTCCCGACTAGGGACATCGGTTAACTTGACTGTGGTTTATTTGGATTTACTCAGTACCTCAAAGCAAATTCCGGGATAGTGCTTCGATTAGGATATGACTACGTCCTTCCTTATCCTTTAAAATTCATCAATAATGCTACCACTAAAGATATATAGCCTCGATGTTGAAGCCGTCTTTATATAAGCTACAAAAAACTCATGATGCTGGGAATTTTAAAACCTCTTTAACTGGTAAAGAATGTCTCTGCCATATAAGTAGGTCAGTAGAAAAAGCGACGGGCTACAAGGTGGACGGTCGGGGATCGATTTCGGACAAGGGAAAGATTTATCTCTTCTCTACAGCGTCCAGACCGTTTCTGAGGCTCACCCAGTCTCCTATCCAATGGGTAGGGGGAGCTCTTTCCTCAGGGGTGAAGTGGCCAGAGCGTGACACTGACCAACCACTTCCACTTAGTGTTGAGGTCAATAATGGTGGAGCTATAGCTACGCTCCCCAATACGTCTTCATGTCGTGATGATTAATTAATTAAGCATGGTGACAACTTTACCTTTATCTTTTGTATGTAACTCAGAGATTCAGTAACTTGTTCTCTAAGTCCGGCGTGGAACCCTTTCCCTATATCAGTTAGATAAATAGTTAGATAAATAAATTCTGAAGGTTTATATGAAATATATAGAAACAGACACTAGATAAAATTTATGCAGGATAAACAAAAGATTTAGAAAATTTATCTCCATGAAAACACTGTGATCGTGTGTAATTTGTTCTCCTTATGTATGACTATTTGTAAATTTATCTTTAATTACTAATGACTAATTACATCCAATAGTATATCATTCTTATGCTAGACGTGAGCATATTTGGGAGGATAATATTGTGACATGGATTCCCGTTGCTAAGCAACGGGTCTGTAAACACCTTCCCCCTTTATTGCATGACAACAATAGGGAGTCCATTACTATAAAAATACACGTCGAAACTGGTTGTTAGGCAGTTGCGTATATGCATGTATCTACAAGAATAAACGAGGTTTTCTGTGCGGTTCGTGCAGTCTACGGGAGCCTGTAGCCAGGATTAGATCACATATTATATATAATTTAGGCATGATCTGTTCTGTAAAGCCTGTACTGACAGAGGACGTGTGTACTGCAAAAGAAGAATTTTCAGTCACTTGTTATATGTGCGAAATATACATTTGACGAAAGGCCAAGCATATTCATAAGAGACAAACCCATCTTCTCGTCAGAGAGGATGTTACATAAGGACTATTACCGCAAGAGTTCAGTTGGAAGAATTCTTTGGTCTTGGGCCTCAAGGGGCCTGACGCCAAGACGAACTGGTTGGCGGTAAACCGCCAGTCGTAAAGTAACTTTGACTTTGACTTTGACTTTGGATTAGATCAGAGTTGAGTTGAAGTATTAGGAGTCGACATGTGAACACTTAACGTGTGAATTGAAGACTTTATGTGTGCCATAATTACAGTAATCTTGGGAGAGTTATAATAAATTGCAGTTGCGAGTAGTGAATATGCACTAAACCGCTAAACCCCGTCTTTAACCACATGATACACATGACAGTGTTAAATGGAATCTTAAAGAAAGGGGGTTTCGTGTTTTGCGGACTGAACTAGATCGAGTCCATATAGGCCCAATGGCGGGCTCTTGTGAATACGATTATGAGAATTAGGAGTTTATAAAAGGCGAAGAATTCTTTGGATAGCTTAGCGAATATCAGCTTCTGAAGAGAGACCCTGCATCACGGATTTACATTTGAAAGTTTCAAAGCTAGTCTGTGCTCACTCTGTACAGTGTTTCCATGTAGATATATTAAAAATTCTTTGTTATATGCGAAGTAATAAAAATGGACGTTCCTTTATTCCAGTGTTAAATATTGGTATTTACTGTTTAAAGGTTAAACACATTTCCTGGTCTCCGGAGAAAGGGGAACTTGCACTCTGGGGAGCAATAAAAACGCTACTTCTATGGAAAACACGATCCGTGAAGGTTATTACGGCGAGTTTTGACGTAATTGACACTCGACTTTTTATTGATAAAAGTCGTTACTGTATTGCAGGAGCAGCTTGTGACATTAAAGTAACGGCGTGAAAAATACATTTTTCTGGAAATGTACTTCATATCCAGGTAAACATCTGTAAGAATCAATTTGAATCTGAAATTCTTACATTTGTGACTGCGAAGAACTTCTCTCTTTTAGGATTTGACGCCGTGTAGTCCGGTAGAATATTTAAGTGTCACGTTATTGGACAGTAAAATGTCAACAATAACGTTCCCCGAGACAAATATGAAATTTTACCCAACTACACGGTGTCATGTTCCAGAATAGAGCACTGTTCAGTTTTAAGGGTTCGTCACATTCTCATGAACAAAATGTGCACTTTTAGAAATTCATGTTTTTATACTCAGTTCTGGAATTCTAAGTTAATATTTCATATTAGGGACATTCTGGATTCGAACCTAGGACCGGAAAGGGACTCTCTCAACAGAGGTTACCCCTCAGCTTCACTGCCCATGTTACCTCAGAGAAGGCCACGTAGCCGGTCGCTATACTGACTACGCCATCCCAACTCACCTTGGCTACAGAATAAGTCTTTTTTTTTTTATTGCTAGTGGGGTCCCTTGTACTGCGTCCACTTCTGGCCCATTGTACCAGCCCCAGATGATAGGTGAGAGTGATTGTGGAGCAATTGGTGGAATGAAGATTGGCAGGGGAAACCGAAGTACTCGGAGAAAACCTACCCCAGCGCCACTTTGTCCACCATAAATCCCACTTGACCAGATCCGGGATCGAACCCGCGCAGCCGCGGTGGGAAGCCTGCGACTAACCGCTTGAGCTATGCCCGGCAATTAGTAACAAATTAAGCAAGGATAATAACAAATGAATGTTAACCGTCGGGTATGAAATCAAAACATTAGAGTGCAGCCGTATTTTATGCGGATTTGAAATTCTGTGATAACAAAAATATTAATTAAAGGTAAGTTTATCCGATAAGTTTTAAATAATTCTAATAAAAATCTTTATATTTATTCCTATAAGGAAACTTGTCTTGAATTATGAGAAATCTTCAGGAACGGATCCCTCGCACAAAATGCGACCTCACTTTATTTAATTGTATTTAGGTACAAAAATCACAATTGATGCACTCGTATATGAAAATTGAAGCTTGCGAACTGATATGCCACGTGTTTACAATTTTTAGTTCTATGAATGGTTTATCTAACATTTTTCACAAATTATTTTTACTTTTGGCTCGATATTTAAATGTTGAATTCTTGTTTTGGCCCTAGCATTTGGCTTGTTTTTGTTTCTTCATAATTACGAGAATCCAGTCTCTCACGCGAGTATGTGCTATTAAAGAGTGGCGGCTGACGAATTTCATGTCTTGCTAGAGCTTTTCCTTTTGAGGCACAAACACGCTTTATTAAATTCTTCTGTAGTGGACATGTAGGAGTAATAGTCTACTCGTACGTAACAGGGAAACAGGCTTTATGAATTCTGTTCGGAAGTGCTTGAATTTCCTAACGTTGATTCTTCGTAGAAAAATCCCGTTTTGAACATAACGCAAGCTGTAGTACTGAGATCTAAAACATTTATTTGAAGCGTTTATGGATATGGTATGTACCAATAAATAATTTTGTATTATGTTGTGTCTGTAGCCTAAATTACTTTTGAAACAATTTTGTAATACTCGACTATAGCGACAATGAGCAAACGAAAACGTGAAAATCTAAATTGAAAATTTTGTGCTCTCAAAATAGAGAAGGGGGCACACGGTAGCATGGTTGGTTGAGGCACTGTGCTACATACCGGAAGGTTTGATTCCCAATGAGGTCATTGGACATTTTAAATTGACGTAATCCTTCCAGCTGCACTGTGACCCTGGGGTCAACTCAGCCTGTAACAGAAAGTCCCTGGGGCAAAGGGCGGTGCATACCGCAGACAACCTTACCGCCATCTATGAGCTGATTATCTAGAAAAATGCGGTAGCCTGACGTCTCACAATCCTATAGTGCCCACGGACTTTTACCAAATAGAGAATCTTTCGTATTATAATCTGAAGAAGTGAACTGGTTAAATAATGTAGTCATAGATGGGAAGATAATATTAAAATTGTTCTTAAATAGTCTCTGTGTGTATGAACTGAAATATATGTCTCGGGATAGAGATCAGTGGCGGAAGCTTGCGAACACAGTCATGAAGCTGTGGCTTCCATAAAAACAAAAAATTTCGTAACTAATCGAGCAAGTTAAGAAAGACACCGCCGCTTGCAGGTAGTTTCATGCTCCAAATTAATGTGCATCTTTCCACTATATTTATCTTCGCCAGGGCACGTCCCTGCCATATTCATGTTATCCACTGATTCTTGGGAATTAATTGCAAGGATAACTAAGCTCGATTTATCCCTCTGCTAATGCTGTTTTCAATACGATTTTAGTTGTAGGCCGCTATATCTAGTTATCCCTATTTCTCTGGTAATATTTAGCTGTGAATTGTAGGCTTCTCTGATGTTATATCCTTTTTCTTCTCTTAATAATACCGACAGGTTCTGTTGTACATGGATATTCCTATTTCTCTACGAAAACTGCAGTCAGCAAGATACCGAAGGGCAGGGTGTTAAGGGTACTTATCCCCCTTTTAATACTAGGCCCTAAAAAAGGGATGGTGTGGTATTCTGGTCCAGACCGGCTCTGGGGTTCACTGAACCTCCTATCCAGTGGGTACAGGGGTAATTTTCCACGGGAGTGAAGTGGCAGGGGCGTGAAGCTGACCACTCACCTCCAACTCTTGCCGAGGTCAAGAAAATGTGACTCTATACATCCACCCCCACATGCCTTCATGTCGTAGTGCTGAATTAGTTAGGCACAGGGATAACTTTACCTTTATCTTACTGTGGTATTCTGTGTTGATGCTTTGTCAATATTTGGATGAGTGTAGTGTGAACTATACGTTACTACTGTGAACCTAGCTTTTCCTATTTTACTTGTAGTGCTGGCATCCGTAATGTGGGCTGCTGTGATATTCTAGGTTAAGCTTATTTTTACTGTGGCATGTAGACCTGTTGCTAGGCAACATGCGCGAAATAAGCAGTTATACAAGCCCGTTGCTAGGCAACAGATACGCACCAGGCAACAGTGAAGTAATTAGGTAGAGGTGTTCTCTACGTGGACTATGCGATAACCACATGAAACAGCAACAGAATTTTGGAAAAGGTGTTTTATATGCGGTCCGTGTTGAGGCGTTGTCGAATATATCTACCGTAGCCCTGCGAGTCGTAGGAGGCGACGAAAAGGGAAGTCTTGAATCTGAGACTGTAAAATATTGTCGCGAGTCCCACGGGACTTGGACCCGAGAATGACTGCGTTGGCGAGGACCAGGAAAAAGTTGTAAACGACAGACTTGTCCTCTCGTCAGAGAGAGCTCCCCATATCAACAAACCCACAACTGTTTGACAGTATTAAATATCTGGTCGTAAGCCCCAGATGGGTGTTTATATCAAGACAGACTGGCCGACTCATCATCGGTTGTAATATAATACTGAAGATTCTTGAGAAGGGAGTTAGGAGAGTAGGAAGCTGGTGAGAGATGACCACCAGCCTGGGAGTCAGTGGAGTGGAGTGAGTTGGCTAGTGAGTGTGTTAGTTAGAGGACTGCTGCGGTTGAGTCCTTGTGAGCTGCTGCTGTCACAAGGTAGCAGCTTAGGTACAGGAACAGTGCTGGAGTCCAGAGTAAGGGGAATTCCGCTGTTGGAACCCGATACCAAGCAACGGGTAGTGAAGGCGTTATTGTGGACACTAGTGTGTGTAACAGTAAATTCTAAAGTGTAATCACGCGTTTTATCAAAGAATTCAATAAATCCAATTACAAATCCAAACTCCGCCTGGAGTCACATTCGTACACGTGACACTATTCTGATAGGCTTAGTAGGAAATGACTGAAGGATATTGTTGTGTACATAGTTTTGTTTTTCAATTCCCCAGCTAATACTGCCGTATGAATTGTTGGCTGTTGCGTTATTGGGATATGAATTGTAGGACAATGTGGTGTATTTGGTTTCTCCAATTTCCCTCTTAATGGTAGATTCCCAAACGTAGGCTGCCCCGATGTTCTAGCTTATTCCTCGACCAATACTGTAATCGATGGCATATGGAGCATAGGATGCTGCGCTGTAGCAAGTACCATGACATTACCGCTGTTGTGCCAATCTGTCTGCGTCTGGTTGGTTTCTAAACACGCCATGGCATGCGAGTAGGAGACAGGCTCAACACACTGTACTTACTTCTTGTTCCTTTTGGGAGAGCTAAGAGCCAAACTATGCGCAACTTTGCCACAAGGGACGATGTTGGCGACGTGTTCTGAATGTCTACTGTGACAGCAATCCTTTGGTTGTTGGGAAGTGGGGTGCGAGGGTTAGATTAGTAAGGTCTCTCGCTCTAATATTGTGTAGAGGAGTGTAGACAACAGCAATTGTTACGTCAGCAAAAACCAAGCAGACACTGTTGCTATTTATGTTCACAGTCGGAATATAAGAATATTAAAATTAGCATTAAATTGATTTCCTAAATACTTTTTACAATGGTGGAGTAATTACTCTGCAACTGATTTCAATATTTATTTATCGTTTAAGTTATGTTTAATCTACAGGATATTCGGCAGTTTGCTCTACTTCCATCTTCAGGTAATTTGAACGGAAGTAAGAGAGAGAAAAGAAAGATGGCAAGATAAAAGGAGAAATCAAGAAGAAAAATGCTGATCTTTGTAGCGGAGACGTAATGTTTCTCCTATGAGGTACGAAATGTAGTTTTATGTATTTATAGAAAAAAATTATCTTTAAAGAGTTAATATCGTTTGGGGAAACACATGTAATTGCTGCTTATTGTAAGAAATATACGAAACCGATAAGTATATAATCTGTAGGAAAAATTCGAAGTTCTTAACACTGAAGAAGCTAGTGCTTGCAAACATACATATATGCATATATACTTACATACATACTTACACATGCATACATATATATAGAAATACAGTTTTGCATGACCTGATGTTCCGTGGGGTGTTCTGTAATGTTGTCATATGTATGAGTGACTATAGAAGGGGTTCGGATTGGTAAATTAATTTATTGAAATCTTACAGAACGTAATTACAAGTAACAATAGCGCTATCACTAATCCACGCACTCTACAATTCACTACAGCACATGCTAACTGTCCTCAGTCTGTCGTGTCTTCACCAGTCGTTGTCTGGTAATGGTTTGCAACACCGTAAATTCCTCAATTACCATATTCAAGCACTTACTGCCCAGAGACTCACAACTAACTAAACTTTAAACTTATCCTGCTTATAACACCTCGGCAAGGACCACAGAGAAAACACCGCTTCCAACAGAACATCTTTTCCCAGTTAGTCCATTGGTGCGTGTTAGCAATCTGTTGCGCAGCAACGGGCGTTGTTTACAGAGTCATTATTTAGCAACGGATCGACATTCTACAATATTGTAATGGCCCTCTAATAGTGTGGGTTGTTGAATGGATTGAAGAAAGTAGAGTAAGACAGAACTACAAGTCAAGTATAAGAAAAGGAACATTCATTTTCAATTCAAATGGTTTCATATTATACATTTTGCTAGCTGATGAATGTATCATGTGTGTTAGTCTCTACATATTTCTCACAATATAAGAAACATGGACGTCTGCGCAGGGTGAATGACAGGGAGGAGGAGAGACGAGACACGGCACCCGTACGAAGTTACGAAGTGGAGGTGGAGAAGACTCAGATTGTCTGGGGATGAGATTATTGAGTTTCTGAATAAATCCTCGCCTTCAGAGAATAAAAAGACCAACTCTCTCTCTGGAAAGGCATATAAAATGAAGCATCTTGATGCTCTGTGCAGTGACTGTACGACCAGTACACTCAGCTTGTTCCGATTCAGGGACAAGTAGCACAGCAGTGGGTTTCCCACTCTGCGAGGACAGTGACAGGCTCCACATCTACTTATTACCTGCACATCTAAACACGATTACTTTCAGTATTCCTACTAACGTATTTATGGGGGCACTCGGTAGCCCAGTTGGTTGAGGCACTGTGCTACAAACCGGAAGTTCGCGGGTTCAATTCCCGATGAGGTCATTGGATTTTTCAGTTGACCTAATCCTTCCAACCTCACTATGGCCCTGGGGTCGACCCAGCCTCTAACAGAAATGAGTGTCAGGAATTTTCCTGGGGGGTAAAGCAGCCGGCGCGTAAGGCTGACAACCTTCCCGCCATCTGTGAGCCGACTGTGTAAAAAATGTGGGAACCTGGACATCTCATAGCCCTATGGGCCTCCACGGCCACTTACAGAGATGGGTTTACCTTTTTCTAACGTACGTATATTATACGGTATTAATGTCGAAGATACACCACAATCGCCCGAACAATATATTATACGAGATACAAGCAAGAGATCGTATGAAACATTTTTATTTATGAGATATATTGAAGAGTACATATTTCTGGGCTGTAAGTCTGTGTCGTGAGGTATCACACTGGATCTGAAAACCTGAGCAATATATTAAAGTAAATGTTCAGGGTTTCCAAGTGTCAGATATTATATCATTAAGAGGAATATCGGAAACGAACGCGAATTTCTAGCGACAGTTAATCTCTGTGCCTATCACAGTGGCCGCGCGGTATAAGGAGTGGAATATCTTCGCTCGCTCGAACGTTGGGAACGTGGGTTCGAATCCCACTCAAGGCATGAAGAATTATCTGCGTTTATACCATGTTTATGTTGTCCTGTGTAGGTAGCGTGGCTTTGCGATGGGCTGATCCCCAGTCTAAGGAGTCGTACCCACTGTCTAAGATTACTAAACTGAAGCGAAACGAAGCGTTTCACGGATGCCGTATGCCCCAAGTGGGAGAGCAGGAATAGAGATGGATAGATAGATACACACAGCTAGATAGATGACCTCAGTTCTGGGTAGAGTGAGAGATTATATTGAAGCAACAGCTGTTTTGCCCCCACTTTAAGTATGCAGTACCCTTAGGCTCGGTGCCCCCCAGCCTGGCCTCACATGGCGACGCTTAGAGAGATCCGGGTTCGTGCCTGCACCCTCCTGCCTTCAGGTCTACGTTTCGATGGAAATATTTTTTCTATCTCCACGGAGCAGACTTTTTGTTCCTACTTATTGGATACATGCCCCCTCAACGAACCTTTTTCAAACACTTTTTCTCCCGAATCAAGTACAGAATAAACCCCTATTAACCATTTAGACGCGACGTACCAACTAGACATTCTCTGGTTACTTGTGTTAAAGTTGAATAGATCGGCCCGTTGTTAATTCATTGGACTTCTGTCAGCAGATGACGCAAAGCGTGATACAGCGAGGAGTAGAGGAAAGAAGAGACTTTCACTTGATGTATACCCCGTGATGTTTGAATGTCGTTTGGGGACAGTATTAAGGAATTTTCTGTGAATCTGCATTACTTCTGTCCAGCCTCTTGCTTGTTTGGCAGACAGTTTCTAATGGGGCTTAGCAGTGAATGGGTTAAATAACTTACGATGTTCGTTACCGATTAGGTGTCTCATTGATATAGGTGATATGTGTTCCTTGGCACTAAAGTAATTAGGGTGCTCCTTTCGGAGTCTGCAGCAGCAAGTGCCCCTCCATAATGCAACACGGCACAGGCTTTTATTGATTTTCCTCTCCGATGGATAGATGGCAGAGCACGTAAACGAGGTGGCCATTAGGTGGGGCAGTCTGAAATAAGTGCATTGTTAGTAACGCGCCGAAAGATTTCTCTTGTTAGGAAATGTTTCGTTAGTCGACCCTCTTAAATTATTAACGATTTGCAATCTCAGTACCGTATTGTTCCCCCCCCCCCAATATTTTTCGTTTCGTTTATTTTAAAGTCACACGCGAAGACGTGTTAATAAATTTAAATTATTACAGGTAACTGCCATT